>NW_021605171.1:2017258-2050111 GCF_004785775.1 Grammomys surdaster | reverse complement strand
CTTCTGAGGAGTACTGAAGTTCTCCAATTGAATGCTATCTCAATACCTCAAAAGAATCTTCAACTGCTTGACTTAGCTTGTTCAATGCAAGTCCTTGTTTATTAATTAATTGTAGCATATTGGACTGAAGATGAATTTCAGTGGTAAAGCACTTACCTAGTAGCAGGCAAAAGGTTCTGGGTTCTGTCCAACATATATAATATATAGAAAATTATATATAGAATGTAAAAGGATAGTTTTTTCATGAAAAATAAAATAATAAAATATGTTATAAATTGAGTGTAAGGTTGCATTAGCAAAAGAAAATATGGTTTAATGTCAAGAGAATTGGCAGAAAGTATAATTATCTGATTTTCATAAAAGATCAGGAGAAAATAATACTGTTGGAAGGAGGCAGAGAATTAAAAACAAGAGGTCCAAAATACCTATAACAGTTTAACAAGGTGTAAGGGTCCAAGAATTTGCTGAGAATGAATCTCCAAACTCAAATAGTATGCAAAAGCAAAGAATTTTTATTTACCTGAACTTCCTGCATTCACAGTTTTCTCCATTCAGGAATGGAGACTCCCTAGTGGACTTGCAGGCCTAGGTTTTATTGTCAGTTATGGTAATTCCAGGGAGGGGTATGTGCCCTTTTACCTTAATTGGTTAGCTCTATTTCTAAAAGTCTGACTGATTCTACAGTTGGTTAGGCTCTAAAGATTTCCCAGGGGGTGATGCTTCCTCATTCTAGCTACCTGTTCTTAATTCAGGGTGGATGACAAGGTGTCCTCTAATTGGCTGCCTATGACTGTGATTTGCTGACCACAGGTTCCTGGATTCAGGTTCTCAATTCTGGGAAACTTAGGCCAAGTTTTCAAAACTGAACTCTCAGTTGGCATCCTGTAACAGAGTCAGCCTTGTCTGAGCTTAGTCCTTTCAAAGGATGGAATGAGGTTTTGTCTATATTGGAACTTATTTATCATGGGCTATTTTACTAAATCATATTGCTTCATGCATGCATAGAAGGTGAGTAATTACTACAACTGTGATAATAAATGGAAAAATAAAATGAAAGGCAAAGAAGAGTGTGAAGGAATATTATTATTTTTTAAAAAATCAAATTGTAATTTTTACTTATTCACACAGGGGTTATAAACACAAAAAAAGGCAGGACATGGGGAAGGGGATGACACCAGAGTGTAGGTGTTCAGGGGAATACAGATATCTTTCAGAACAGGGTATCATCTGGGTAAAGGTTCAGGGGACAGTTCACTATGACTCTGTCTATGATTCACTTGTCCTTATCTAAGTTGGTATTATCTGCTAAGGCTACCTATTTACACGGTCTATGACTACTCAGGCTGGTAAATTTCCACAAAAGCTGGTGAAGGAATATTATTAATTGATAGTCCCTAGAGCTGCTTGACTAAATGCACAGGGGATGTAAGAGGCAGCTGATATAAGATTTGAAGTAACAGTTACTCCTAAAAGAAGTATTTGCCATTACAGCAAGACATAGCCTATAAATGCTTCCACTATAACTGATATACTGAATATAACTCTAGGGCTTTCAGCTTATAGAGATATATACAAACCATAGTACAGCCTTTGTTCTGCATGAAGAAATGAATAGATGAAAAACCATAAAAGTTGCACTGTGTATGACAATATTGAATGATTGAGTTATAGCTGACCTCTTAGCCATATATGCATAATATATGCCATTTTTGCGTGTGTTACATATATAGTAAATTGCCAAAGATTATTTTCAGGGTTAAACAGATGGTGATCAGGGAACCAAATTTTCATAATACTGAAATATTAGACAATGATAGTAAATTAGTGAGTGTGTAGTTAATAGTTTTGATGAAGGGCAAGTTTTTCAAATATTGGTCAGTAATGTTTCTGTAGATGAAGAGCAATGATTATTTTCTACAGTTGGCCATTTTTTTAGAGATCACATAAACATTACAGAAGGAGATAATTATCAGTAATAATGTTATGGTGGATTTTTAAAGGAATTAATTATATTTTAATTAGTTTGCGGGTTTGAGTGGTATTTGACTATAGTATCGTGACAGAATTGTAAGGGGTCAAATCCAGTCTTCTGAGGGATACTAGTATTAGGAGTTTTCCTGAAGTTGGTCATGTTGGTGCAATTAGAACATTATAATGTTGTAGAAGTTGCTGAATTGAATAAAATGGGAGTCAGAATAACTTATGGCGTTGAAGAGAATGATCTTGACAGACATGTTATAGATCATTGGTTAATGGTTGTTGCTGGCAGGTTTTTTTTATGTACTCATTTTCAAGTATTTTTGTTGCTATTAAAGTGTTGAAGGAAAGTAAATGATAAAGAATATGATAGAAAGTAATATAATGAAGAAAGACAGGAAATACAATATATTCTCTTTGATTATATGTGATTTTTTGAGGCGGATGTTTGAATAGTTTTAGGAGCTACTTTTTCCAGTCACATCTAGATTTAAAGCTCTATTTTTTAAAAGACTCTTGATTTTTACCTACAAAAGTAATATATAGATCAAGTATAAAGTTCAGAAAATAGGCAGTTTTGTCATTGACAAAATACTCTGCCATCTGTCATCAACTAGTCCCATTACAATGTTCATTTGCCAGGCCTAACTTTGAGATAATCACAGCTATCAGCCTTTGTCATTGAAATATGAGTAGTAACAGAGTATCAAACATGGTTGTTCAGCCAATTGGATGAGACGTGCTAATTACATTAACAGACAAAATAGCAACATGCAATATTAACTGTAAAAATTATTCTTAAAGATATATATATATATACACACACACACACACACACACACAAACACACACACACACACACAAAAACACACACACACACAAAAACACACACACCAATAAAAATATATATTTATGTGTGTATTGTCAGCCTGGGCAAAGTATCAAATTCCTGCCTAAGAACAACAGCAACAACAACAACAACACAAGAACCACAACAGAAGCAACAGCAACATTAACAACTGCCAGCAACAATAGGTAAAGTTACTTGCTGTGTAAACCTGCCATCCCGAGTTCAATCCCAGAACCACTTGTGAGAAGGGAAAAAACAGATCTCTACAAGTTGCCAATCACCCCCATCACACCACAAATAAATAAATGTAATAAAAAGAAACTCCACAGTAACAAAATTTGTCACAGAGATAGTTCTAGTCACTTTATCTTCCCATTTTCTAGGTATTTTCCTTTTGTTCAGGGTCTCTCTATGTACTCCAGCCTGTCTTCAAACTCTTCATCCTCTTGCCTCAGTCTCCCAAGTTCCAGGATTATGGTCATTAAAACTGTATTTTTAATGATCATAAACTTTTAAAATAATTAATTTTGGTGAGCTACAGTTGAAAAAGACTTAGAAATTTAGAGGTTGCAGGTAAATGAAGATAATTTAGTTCTGAGATGAAGGGTTATTAGGCTAACATATTTGATTATTGTGAAGCCAAGACTCATAATAAGAAAACTTGATAGAATGAAGGGTATAATTACTCAAGGACTGTTTAATGCAGTAATATTGTCTAAAAATTCTATGAAAATATTTTCTAATTACATGGCATGTTAAAAGGTTAGTTTTCACGTGTGTTAGCATATTAATCAGGGTTTTCAAGAGGAACACAATTTAAAAAATGAATCTCTGTATATAGAAAATAAAAAGGAGATTTATTAGAATAGCTTACAGGCTGTGGTCCAGCTAATCCAACCATGTATGCCTGCTAACAGAAGACTTTAGAATCTAGTAGCTGTTTATTCTATGAGGCTGGATGTATAAGTTTGTCTTCAGTATGTACTAGAATCTGGAAGAAGTAAGCTCTAATGTCAGTGAAGGAATGGACTTGCTATTGAGAATGAGAGCCAGCAGACAAAAAGAGAGAACTTCCTTCGTCTATGTCTTTTGCATAGGCTCCCAGCAGCATTTGTAACCCAGATTAAAGGTGGACTTTCCCACTTTAAAAGATCTGTATTAAAGATTTTTCATCCTACCTCAAAGATCCAAGTTTAAAGTGGGTCTTTTCACTGAAAATTATTTAAGGAAGAAAGAAAAAAAAACTGGCCGGGCAGTGGTTGCACATGCCTTTAATCCCAGCACTTAGGAGGCAGAGGCAGGCGGATTTCTGAGTTCGAGGCCAGCCTGGTTTATAGAGTGAGTTCCAGGACAGTCAGGGCTACACACACTCAAAAAAAACAAACCAAACCAACCAACCAACCAACCAACCAACCAAAAAAACCTTTTACAAGTGTGCCCAGAGTTAATTTGAGTTTTAGTTAATACCAGACATAATCAAATTAACAACCAAGACTAGCCATCACAGTTTGTAAGAGTAAAAATCAAGATGATTGCAAGCAACAAAAAATTTCATGTTGCTCTACACAGCTGTTTGGGAAGTGGCAATGAATGCAATTAGTCGGAGTCAGCTATTCTGTACATGTTGATACATTCAATGCTAAGGTCTTTCACATACATTCTTGTTAAAATGGTATTTTGTGGTATTCTAGTAAATGGTAGGTTATTACTTATAAGTGAGAAAGCAGTGCATGATATAGTTTTTGCTGTGCCTCCTGTTTTTCAGATGTGTTTCTTTCAGATGTAGTTTATTACTGAGAATGTAAATAGTATATTCTGAATATTATATAGTATGTCTTTCAAAATATAATGTGTGTTCAAATGTGAAAAAGTTGGCTGGATGAGAATAAAACAAAGATGTCTGAGGCCACTAGAACTACTTTGGAGCTCTGGGGAGTTTGAAAGACACACCACCCTGACTCTAGGAAGCAGCTGGAGACAAATCTCAACAATAGTCCCATATTTATAGTGTTTCAGAAACCAGAACTTTGAACCAGGCCAATGACTCACTGCAATAAATATTTGCACATAAAGCTGTTTGGTTCAAAAATTATACTGTGTGACACATGTAATTTCCAGTGCCCTTATGATAAGCAAATATGCCACGGACAGATATGAAAGATGTAGGAATCTTAGGAGTGGTGAGTGCACAGTGGAGACAGTTGGACCTAAAGGCATGTGGTGGGAACTGATGTGAGAGAAGGCTGCTGTGGACAAGGGATGTGGCCTTGCTGAATAGAACCAACAAGTGGTACACAGCACCCTTGAACTTCTGCAGGTTCTGATCTCAAACATGCTCCCCAGACATGTGAGTTGTCTGAGTTGAAGATCAGTTTTCTTGACTAGACCTCTTCAGAAGACCTCTATGGTTCATGCTGAGCCTGGAGGTCATGTTGGTATCCTTGGTCTTCTGCTCCAGGGCATGTTGAGGCCAAGGGTTCATGTGGGTGTCACTGGAGGCCATGAGGATGTCCATGGCTGGTGCTACTGCCGGAGGGCAGGTAAACATTTGTAGTCTGCGCTAACACAGGAAGTCATATTAGTGTCCATGGTACAGATTGCTGCTTGAGGTCATGTTGATGTGAATGCCCTGTGCTGCTACCTAAGAACATGTTGATGTCTGTGGTCTATGCTGCTACAGAGAATCATGGCTCGATCAATTATCCTTTTGCAGCTGGGGATGATGATGATGTTTATGGCCTATGTTATCACCGATTGCCAGGCAGATGTTGCTGGTCTGTGCTGATCCCTGAAGCCATGCTGATGTCCATGGACTGGGCTGCTGCCAGGAACCGTATTGGTATCTGTAGCCCACGTTGCCCTGGAGGCCATATTGATGTCCTTGGCCTGTGCAATAGAGGGCTATGATGGTGTATGTGGCCTGTGCTGTACCAGAGGGCCATGCTGATGTCCATGGTTTGTATTTCCACCAGAGACCATGCTCAGATTCATGGCACCTGCTGCTGTCACCAGAGACCATGTGGAAGTTCATGATCCATGTTCCCACTGACTGTAAGGAGCAAGGAAACTACTTTTGCAGTGGTAAAAATTGATGACTGCAGACTCACAGTTCAGAAAGAGGGACATAGAAGGCTTCTTTGACAACCTCTACGCATTCCTCCCACAAAGTAACAGTTTAGACAAGAAGCCATTGAAGAAAACTCTTCAAGATTGTGATAAGGATGCTGAAACGTAGTTCTCCACTTTTTGGCAGGGCTTAGGGGGTGAAGGGTCAGGGCTGGACTCGGTTTTCTACAAGGGGCTGGCCCCTGTGAGTTTGACTATGCACCAGTGAATATATAGGCAACACACATAGGATTTTCTTCTTTTTTGAGGGGGTCACAAGGGGGGGAAGGCATAGGAGGACTGGGAAGTGATCAGGGTACATGATGTGAGATTTCCAAATTATCAATAAAAATATTATATTGGAAAAAAGTCAGTAGGGACTGATCCATGACTAGTATTACTGTTAATACTGGTTGACATCAAGTGTAGATATCACAATTACTTTAATGTCATTTTGTGTGAAAATATAAGTGATATAGATAATGATTTTAAGATAAAATGAGGGCTTTGAATGTCGAATTACCATTGAATAAAGGATAAAAATGCATTGAAAGAAAACTCCTTGCTGTGAGTATCATACTGGAAGAAAACAGAGCTGCTATTGGTGTGAGACTCACTGTAGAGAGTGAGTGTAGTCAAGCCTGAAGAAATTTGGTTGATTTTTCGAGATGTTGATAATAGAAGGCCAATTTGTATGAGAAGGTTTAACTTTTCAATGATTAAGAAAGGTATTGACACTCCCCTTCTGCCCATTGCTTGATTTTTTGTGGCTGGGGCAGACCTAGCTGATCTGCTCCCATGAAGACACCATATCCTGAGACATCCTAGAGGAGCCACTATACTCAGAGCTCCAGTCAGATACAGTGAATGCAGGTGGAACTAGAATTAACCAGATAGTGAAAGGGAAGTGCAAGAACATAAGCCACAGAAACCAAAGTTACCTGTCATCATCAGAACCAACTTCTCCCACCATAGCAAGCCCTGGACACCCCGTCACACCAGAGAAGCAGGATTCAGAATTAAAATCACTTCTCATGGTGCTGATAGAGGACTTTAAAAAGAACATAAATAATTCCCTTAAAGAAATACAGGAGAACACAGGTAAACAGGCAGAAGCCCTTAAAGAGGAAACACAATAATCCATTAAAGAATTGCAAGAAAACACAACCAAACAGGTGAAAGAATTAAACAAAACTATCCAGGATCTAAAAATGGAAGTAGAAACAATAAAAAAAATCTCAAAGGGAGACTACTCTGGAGATAGAAAACCTAGGAAAGAAATCAGGAGTCATAGACACAAGCATCACCAACAGAATTCAAGAAATAGAAGAGAGAATCTCATATGCAGAAGATA
Organism: Grammomys surdaster; assembly: GCF_004785775.1. Classification (NCBI taxonomy): domain Eukaryota; kingdom Metazoa; phylum Chordata; class Mammalia; order Rodentia; family Muridae; genus Grammomys; species Grammomys surdaster. The sequence continues at coordinate 2,042,825 of NW_021605171.1, read as the reverse complement.
CCATGGAAAACATTGCCACAACTGTCAAAGAAAATGCAAAATGCAAAAATCTCCAAACCCAAAACATCCAGGAAATCAGCGACACAATGAGAAAGCCAAACCTAAGGATAATTGGTATAGATGAGAGTGAAGATTCCCAACTTAAATGGCCAGTAAATATCATCAACAAAATTATAGAGGAAAACTTGCCTAACCTAAAGAAAAAGATGTTCATGAATATACAAAAGCCTATAGAACTCCAAATAGATTAGACCAGAAAAGAAAAACCTGTCGCACAATAATCAAAACATCAAATGCACAAAACAACAAAAAAATTACTAAAAGCAGTAAGGGAAAAAGGTAAAGTAACATATAAAGGCAGACCTATCAGAATTACACCAGACTTCTCACCACAGTATGAAAGCCTGAAGATCGTGGATTGATATTATACAGACCCTAAGAGAACACAAATGCCAGCCTAGACTACTGGACCCAGCAAAACTCTCAATCACTATAGATGGAGAAACCAAGATATTCCATGACAAAACCAAATTTACACAATATCTTCCCACAAATTCAGCACTTCAAAGGATAACTGATGGAAAACTTCAACACAAGGAGGGAAACTACAACCTAGAAAAATCAAGAAAGTAATCTTCCAACAACCCCAAAAGAAGATAGTTATACAAACATAATTACATGTCTAATAAAAAAAAACAACAAGAAGCAACAATCATTTTTCTTTAATATCTCTTAATAACAATGGACTCAATTCTCCAATAAAAAGACGCAGACTAACAGACTGGATAAACAAACAGGACCTAGAATTTGCTGCATACAGGAAATGCACCTCAGTGAAAAAGACAGATGCTACCTCAGAGTAAAAGGATGGAAAACAATTTTCCAAGGAAATAGTCCCAAGAAACAAGCTGCAGTAGCCATTCTAGTATCAAATAAAATCAATGTTCAATCAAAAGTAATCAAAAAAGATAAGGAAGGACACTTCAAACTCATCAAAGGAAAAATCTGCCATGAGGAACTCTAAATTCTGAACATCTATGCTCCAAATGCAAGGGCACCCACTTTCATAAAAGAAACTTTACTGAAACTAAAACCACACATTGCACCTCACACAATAATAGTGGGGAATTTCAACACCCCACTCTCAGCAATGGACAGATCATGGAAACAAGCTAAACAGACAGAAGGAAACTACCAGAAGTTATGAACCAAATATATTTAACTGCTATCTATAGGACATTTCATCCTAAAACAAAAGATCTCAGCACCTCATGGTATCTTCTCCAAAATAGACCATATAATTGCTCACAAAACAGGCCTCAGCAGATACAAGAAGATTGAAATAATTCCTTGCATCCTATCAGATAACCATGGATAAAGGCTAGTCTTTAATAATGAGAAAGACAACGGAAAGCCCACATACACGTGGAAACTGAACAATGCTCCACTCAATGATAAAGTAGAGAAGGAAGAAATAAAGAAAGAAATTAAAGACATTTTAGAATTTAATGAAAATGAAGGCTCGTCATACCAAAACTTGTGGGATGCCATGAAAACAGTGTTAAGAGGAAAACTCACAGCTCTAAGTGACTACAAAAAGAAACTGGAGAGAGCACACACTAACAACTTGACAGCACAACTGAAAGCTTTAGAACAAAAAGAAGCTAATACACCAAATAGGAGTAGATGGCAGGAAATAATCAAACTCAGGGCTGAAATCAATCAAGTAAAAACAGAAAGAACTATACAAAATATCAACAAAACTAGGGGCTGGTTCTTTGAGGAAATCAACAAGATAGATAAACACTTAGCCAGACTAACCAGAGAGCACAGAGAGAGTATCCAAATTATTAAAATCAGAACTGAAAAGGGAGACATAACAACAGATACTGAGGAAATTCAAAAAATCATCAGATCCTACTACAAAAGCCTATACTCAACAAAGCTGGAAAATCTGGATGAAATGGATAATTTTCTAGACAGATACCAGATACCAAAATAAAATCAGGAGCAAATAAACCATCTAAACAGTTCCATAACCCCTAAGGAAATAGCAGCAGTCATTAAAAGTCCCCCCCACCAAAAAAAAAAAAGTCCAGAACCAGATGGTTTTAGTGTACAATTCTATCAGACCTTCAAGGAAGACCTAATACCAATTCTCTTCAAACTATTCCACAGAACAGAAACAGAAGGAACATTACCCAATTTGTTCTATGAAGGTACAATCATGGTCACACCTAAACCACACAAAGACCCAACAAAGAAAGAAAAATTCAGATCAATCTCCCTTATGAATATCGATGCAAAAATACTCAATAAAATTCTTGCAAACCGAATCCAAGAACACATCAAAACAATCATACATAATGATCAAGTAGGTATAATCCCAGAAATACAGGGATGGTTCAATATCAGAAATCCATCAATGTAATCTTCTATATAAACAAAGTCAAAGAAAAAACCACATGATAATCTCACTAGATGCTGAGAAAGCATTTGACAAAATTCAACATCCCTTCATGGTAAAAGTCTTCGAAAGATCAGGAATTCAAGGCCCATACCTAAACATAGCAAAAGCAATATACAGCAAACCAGTAGCCAACATCAAACTAAATGGAGAGAAACTTGAAGCAATCCCACTAAGATCAGGGGCTAGACAATGTTGCCCACTCTTTCCCTACCTATTCAATATAGTACTGGAAGTCCTAGCCAGAGCAATTAGAAAACAAAAGGAAGTCAAAGGGATACAAATAGGAAAGGAAGAAGTCAAAATTGCACTATTTGCAGATGATATGATAGGATACTTAAGCGACCCTAAAACTTCTACCAGAGAACTCATAAACCCAATAAACAACTTCAGCAAAGTGGCTGGATATAAAATGAACTCAAACAATTCAGTAGCCTTCCTCAACTCAAAGGATAAACATTCTTAGAAAGAAATTAGGAAACCTACAGCTTTTACAATACTCACAAATAATATGAAATATCTTGGAGTGACTCGAACCAAGCAAGTGAAAGATCTGTGTGACAAGAACTTCAAGTCTCTGAAGAAAGAAATGGAAGAAGATCTCAGAAGATGGAAAGAGCTCCCATGCTCGTGTATTGGCAGGATTAATTTAGTAAGAATGACCATCTTGACAAAAGCCATCTACAGATTCAATGCAATTCCCATCAAAATTACAAATCAATTCTTTATAAAGATAGAAAGAGCCTGGCAGTGGTGGCACACACCTTCAATCCCAGCACTTGGGAGGCAGAGGCAGGCGGATTTCTGAGTTTGAGGCCAGCCTGGTCTACAGAGGGAGTTCCAGGACAGCCAGGGCTGCACAGAAAACCCTGTCTCAAAACAAAACAAAACATAACAACAACAACAATAATAACAACAACAAAAACATAGAAAAACCAAGTTGCAGATTTATTTGGAATAATAAAAAACCCAAGATAGCAAAAACTATTCTCAACAATAAAAGAACTTCTGGAGAAATCATCCTCTCTGACCTCAAACTGTACTACAAAGCAATAGTGACAAAAACTGCATGGTATTGGTACAGAGACAGGCAGGAAGATCAATGGAATAGAATTGAAGATCCAGAAATGAATCCACACACCTATGGTCACTTGATTTTTGACAAAGAAGCTAAAACTGTCCAGTGGAGAAGGACAGCATTTTCAACAAATTGTGCTGGTTTAACTGGAGGTCAGCATGTAGAAGAATGCAAATCGATCCATTTTTATCCCCTTGTACAAAGCTCAAGTCCAAGTGGATCAAGGGCTTTCACATAAAATCAAATACACTGAAACTAATAGAAGAGAAGGTAGGGAAGACCCTCGAATACCTAGGCTCAGGGGAAAAGTTCCTGAACAGAATACAAATGGCTTATGCTCTAAGATCAAGAACTGACAAATAGGACCTCATAAGATTGCAAAGTTTCTGTAATGCAAAAGACACTGTCAATAGGACAAAATGGCAACCAACAAATTGGGAAAATATCTTTACCAATCCCACATCTGATAAAGGGCTAATATCCAATATATACAAAGAACTCAAGAAATTAGACTCCAGACAACCAAATAACCCTATTAAAATGGGGTACAGAGCCAAACAAAGAATTCTCAACTGAGGAAACTCGAATGGCCAAGAAACACCTTAAGAAATGTTCAACATCCTTAGTCATCTGGGAAATGCAAATCAAAACAACCCTGAGATTCCATCTCACACCAATCAGAATGGATAAGATCAAAAACTCAGGTGATAGTACATGCTGACGAGGATGTAGAGAAAGTGGAACACTCCTCCATTGTTGTTGGGATTGCAAGCTGGTTCAACCACTCTAAAAATCAGTCTGGTGGTTCCTCAGAAAATGGAACATAGCATTACCTGAGGACCCAGCTATACCACTCCTGGGCATGAACCCAGATGATGCTCCAACATATAACAAGGACATATGCTCCACTATGTTCATAGCAGCCTTATTTATAATAGCCAGAAACTAGAAAGAACCCAGATGTCCTTCAACAGAGAAATGGATACAAAAAATGTGGTACATTTACATAATGGAATATTACTCAGCTATTAAAAACAATGAATTTGAGAAATTCTTAGGTAAATGGATGGAACTAGAAAATATCATCCTGAGTGAGGTAACCCAACCACAAAAGAACACACATGGTATTTACTCTCTGATAAGTGGGTATTAGCCCAAAAGCTTAAAATAGCCAAGATTCAACTCACAGACCACATGAACCTGATGAAGAAGGAAGACCAAGTGGGGGTGCTTTGGTCCTTTTTAGACAGAGAAACAAAATACTCAAGGAATCAAATATGGAGACAAAGTGTGGGACAGAAACTGAAGGAGGGCCTGTCTGGAGACCATTCCACTTGAGTATCTATCCCATGTGCAGTCACCAAAGATAGAAGCTGATGTGGATGTCAGGAAGTGCATGCTGACAAGAGCCTGATATAGCTGTCTCCTTAGAGGTCTGCCAGAATCTGACATATTCAGAAGCAGATGCTCACAGCTAACGATTGATCTGATCAAGGGGTTCCCAATGGAGGAGTTAGAAGACTAATGGAGCTGAAAGGGTTTTGTGGCCCCATGGGGAGAGCAACAATACCAACTAACCAGAGCTTCCCAGGGTCTAAACAACCAGCCTGGGAGCATATAGGGAGGGACCAATGGCTCCAGCTATATTTAGGGGAAGATGGCCTTGTCGGGCATAGGTGGGAAAGGAGTTCCTTGGTTCCATGAAGGCTGGACACTGAGTGTGGGAGAATTTTAGAGTGGGCAGGTGGGAGTGGGGGGTCTAGATGGGGGCACATAGAAGCAGGAGGAGCGGGATGGGATAGGGAGTTCCTAGGTGGGAAGGTTAGTGGGGTAAGGGGATAACATCTGAAATGTAAGTATAATATCCAATAAATAAGTGTCAAAAAAAAAGAAAAAAAAAGAAAGGTATTGAAATTCCCATGAGTTAATGTTTATAAGAAATCGTATTACAGATAAAATAAACAGAGCATGTCAGTAAGTGTATAAAGTAGTTGTAGAACTACTGTATTGATACTGTTCAGCCATATTATCACACAATGAGTAAGGATAACATGATTCCTACTCCTCATCACCAAAGGGTTAGCACAGATCACTAGCAGTGATTTAGGGTGAAAGATAATAAGGGATGTATATAAATATTACATATTGTTTGGTGTCATGAGTATCTATATTATACACAGAATTCAGTCAAGTGATAAAGCTATTACTTCTCAATAACTACTGGTATAGCTACTGAGAGTAGTCTCATTTAATGCTAGGGCTTATGTTTCTACTTTGAACATTGTCTATTGGGGATGATTTCTTTTTGGCTTGAGATAAATTTTAATATAAGAATAAGACATCGGGATGGGTATGGCCCTCATGCCTCACTGGACAACGACAGGGGGACCGGAGCCATTACAAGGTCTCCTTCAAATACTGGAGGTCAGGCCTCTATCCCCGCCTTCACAAGTTTAGAATTGCCACAGCCCTTCTATACTTACAGAAGGGAGGAGATGTCAGGGGCAGCTTTGCTTACACACTGTAGGCCTAAAATCAGCCATAGGCCTAAAATCAGCAATAGGCCTGTCATACATGTATACTAACACCAAGTCTTGGGTCTCAGTGGAAAAACATTGAAACAGATGGCTATAAGCTAATGTCAACAGGCAGCTTTTGTGGAAATTTATAAGCCTGAGTAGTCATAGACCTTGTAAATAGGTAGCCTTGGCAGACAATACCAACTTAGATAAGGACAAGCGAGTCATAGGCAGAGTCATAGGGACTTGTCCTCTGAACCTTCACCCAGCCAATACCCCGTTCTGAAAATATCTGTATTCCCCCTGAACACTCACACTCCAGCGTCATTCCCTTCCCCACATCCTGCCTTTCTGTGTTTATAACCCCTGTGTCAATTAATTACGATTTGAGAAAAAAAATTTATAAAATTAGATACTTTCTGTAAACTATAGATTAGACATTGTATAGCTGTCAGCCCAAGAACGCTTTCTTTTGTATTTCTCAATGCTGTCTCTTTGCATTTTCTTTTAATTGTAAGTCTTTGCATTTTCTTTTAATTGTTCAAATTTTCCAAAAAGCCAATATACTATTCCAATTGAATAGAAAAAAAAATAAAATGATATTGTATAAAAAAAAGAATTGTACAAAAACTAAGTTAATTTAATGGAAGTGTTACGTGTAGCTGAAATGGAGTTTTAAAAATAAAGATTGGTAAAGGAAATTGTAATAAGAATTACTAAAATTATAAATATTGATAGAGTAGTAGAAAATCTTAAGTTTATTATTTTTATTCAAATTGATACTATTTTTTGGCTCCTAACTTCAAAGGATAACACTGTCGTCTAACAGTTATGAAAGCCATATTGTTATGGCTGAATGAATTATTAACTTTTATTTTTCCTGACAAAATAAGAAGCAGGGATTCTCTTATTAGAGTCACAGTTTAATGTACTATTGGAAATTATACAATAAATTAAGATTTAAAGATAAAGAATTTCGATAGTTTTATGTGTACATTCTAAAAGACTTGTGAAAAAGATGGGTCATCTTTACTTATGTGATACACAAATTTTCTGAAAGCATTATAATGAATATATTAAGGTTTATTAGGAATGAAACACAAATGGTCAAGAGAATGATGGTAAAAATCACAAATAGTTCACAGATAGTGAGCAGATAGGTAGAGTGTAAGACTGACTAATTTTATTACAATGACATTAATGGCAAACTGTAACCCTTGGTGTGGTTTGGTGTGAATTCATCCATGATTTGGATTAGTGAGGCAAATTAGTACTGTTGATGTGAGTACTATTTTTTATTATTATGGCCGTAAGCTCTCGGTGATGTCTTATTAACAAGGATAGCTACAATTATGTGTGTCTCTAACAGATCAATAGACAATAATTTTAGGTCTCCTTGATATAGGTGAAGAGAACTCATAAATACGTATCCTGAAGATAAATTTGAGCAAATACCACCTACTATTAAAAGGATAGTCTTCAGATATGGATTTAAATTCTGACTCAGCTCTTAATATGGGTAAATTTAGCATAACCTCTTGACTACTCTAGCCCATTTTTTTCTTATTTAAACAGATTGTTTGTAGGAAAAACAGAATTTATTTTGGAACTTTTAATACCACACAGCATGAAAAGGCTATAAAGGTAATAATTGCACTGGGACTGAGCACAAACTGTGATTGTTCTGAATACATGGGCATGTGTCCATCTTAGTTTACTGTGCTGTGATGATTACAGATCATGCCTGAAGGTTGATGCCTAGCTTAGGCCGAAGTGGGCACTGAGGATTTACAAGCTGTGTTGTTGGCACTCTCTTCCCTCTATTTTGCTTTCCTGGACCATAGGTAGACTTAATATCAGTTAGTCAAAACTATTCTTCTTAGTGTGACCTCCCAAACTCTTGTTTGGACAAACACTCTGAATTACTATGGACAGTGTTGTTGGATACAGATGTTATCATAATCCTGATGATGATTCCTGGATTCTCTCATTTCCATATGGCTCAGATAACTTCCATTTGACAGAATTTTTCTCTCTGTGCTTGCATGAGACAGACTAAAAGAACTCTTAATTACTGCCTTGTGAGACTCAAGGCATCAATACACCATTACATCTCTGGTAGAATGGTTCTGTGGTGTGGTGTTTCAAAGAGTTTTCTTTTTTCTTTTCTTTTCTTTTTTTTTTTTAATCAAATCGTAATTTTTACTTTTTCATACAGGGGTTACAAACACAAAAAGGCAGGATGAGGAGAAGGAGATGACAGCGGAGCGTGGATGTTCAGGGGGAGTACAGATATCTTTTAGAACAGGGTATTGGCTGGGTGAAGGTTCAGGGGACAGGTCACTATGACTCTGCCTATGATTCACTTGTCCTTATCTAAGTTGATATTATCTGCCAAGGCTACATATTTACAAGGTCTATGACTACTCATGCTGGTACATTTCCACAAAAGCTGCCTGTTGACATTAGCTCATAGCCATCTGTTTCAATGTTTTTCCACTGAGACCCAAGACTTGGTGTTAGTATACATGTATGACAGGCCTATTGCTGATTTTAGGCCTATGGCTGATTTTAGGCCTACAGTGTGTAAGCAGAGCTGCCCCTGACATCTCCTCCCTTCTGTAAGTATAGAAGGGCTGTGGCAATTCTAAACTTGTGAAGGCGGGGATAGAGGCCTGACCTCCAGTATTTGAAGGAGACCTTGTAATGGCTCTGGTCCCCCTGTCGTTGTCCAGTGAGGCATGGGGGCCATACCCATTCCAATGTCTTTTTCCTGGGGTGGGGATACTTTTGACATCAACCCCCATGTAGTCAGGCTTGTCTCTCAGAGAACCCAGAGAGATATTTTTAATTTTTATTTATATTTCCTTGCAGTGCTTAGCCTCGCAGCCTAAGCAAGAATTCAGATCGCCAATCAGAGGGGATTCTGGGTGGTCCCTCTCTGTTTGGTCAAGGGTCGTAAGTCCCCTCTTTTAGGTTGGGTGGAGATGGGTTATGGGAACACCCTGGATAGAGTAACAACCTCATATTGAGTCTCGTGGTCCTCCATAGCTAACTTATGATAATGTATCTGAATAGGTTTTGCTACCAAATTATCTATCTGTTGTTTCACAAAGTTAGTCAACCTATTTAAGGCCCAGGGACCAAAAGAAATAAGCAAAAATAACCCAATTAATGGTCCCAAGATGGGAGGAAGTAGGGTTGACAACCATGGAGAGGTTGAAAACCAATTCTTGTACCAGCTCTCATCTTTCTCTTTCTCTCCCTGTCTTTTCTCAGAGCCTTCTCTGACCTTTTTCATGCTCTCTTTAACCATCCCTGTCTTGTCTATGTAAAAGCAACATTCTTTAAGGGCTGTACACAATCAAGAGCTGTACACAGTTTTTTCTATTGTAAAAGAGTAAATCAAGTCCAATAAAGTCCTTTGCAATTTTTGGAGATCTCTTCAAATGAGGGATTTCTTCAGGTTAGTGATGTCAATCTCTAGCTGTTTGATATTCTTGTCAATGGCCCATTGAAGGTCTGAGTAGTATAAGTTTGGAGGCCAGCATCTGGATTAGAACTTCTAACAGCAGACATCACGAGTGATTTACTTTTACCTGAGATACTGCCTGGGTTAGAGCTCCTGGGAGGCCCACTTCCTCTGGGTTTTGTAAGGTTGGATACAGAGCTGCCGCCTGGGATCTGCTCTGTGCTCAGGCCCAGACCAGAAGTCTCAAAGAGTTTTCAAATTAACAGGATTTAGGGCTAATACCTATTTCTGTGGTTGGCTCAACTGTGAATTGTATCTTTCCACTGTGTCACCTTCCCACCCCATTGTCTTGTTCTCTATGCTTTCACAAAGATAGTAAAATCAAGGCTGTAGGTTTCTTGTTCAGTAACTAAATAAAAACATATGACTTGACTAAAATTCTTATAGATCCTCTGTAAGGTAATGTTTGGGTCATGATGCATCAACCTAGCAAAAATCAGGCTAGAGAGGCAGTGAGGATAAGCAATGGCAGTACTGAATGTTCTCTCCTTCATTTTTCATGCAGTACAAGTGCTAACTCTGATAATCGCTTGGAAGCAATGTTCCATGGAATCCATAGTCACAGTTCATTTTGTTTTCTATGTGCCAAGAGCAGCAAATCTACTTAATATATAAAAAAATCCAAAGAACTGCTGCATACACAGTGGTCCCACTAATACCAGCCTTGTGGTTTTCTTTGCCAGCATGTGTTAATTTGTTCCAATTCTCTTTATCTTCCGAAAGCTCTATGAAACTTTTCTTTTTAAATAAAGAAAGAAGGAAAGAGAGGAAGAAAGAAAGAAAGAGACAATTTGTGAAAAAGATGGGTTAAATTTTCTCATGTAATGTATAAATTCTCTGCTGCAATTGAGGTATAGAGGGTAAAGAGTACTATAATAAATATATTAAGGTTTGTTAGAAATGTATGAATGATCAAGAGAACAATGATAAAAATCACATAGTTTTAATTTAAAAACTAATCAAAAATTAATTTATAAATAGTTTTTCTTTGTAGTCCTGACTATCCTGAACTAGCTATGTAGAGCAGGATGTCCTCAGACTCATAGATATGCCTGTATCTGCCTCCAGAGTACTGGAATTTAAAGGCATGTACTACCACCACACCCAGCTAGTTACCTTTATCTCTGCTGTAAGCTCCACAATATTTATGGGGGTACGAACTAACTTCTTTTGGATGGTGTGACGATTAGTTTTAATTTTCACCCTGACATCATCTAGTCGCATAGGATATTTGAGACATTTTGTAAAGGATCATCCTAATTACATTAGTTGATGTGGGAAGATGCACTCATTGTAAGTTTAGGAAAAACTTGGAAAAAAATGGAGCTGAACACTAGCATTTATGAGTTAATTCATTTCTTTCTGCTTTGTGAGTATGAATATAATGTGACCAGTTGTCTCTAGCAACTTTCACTGTGATTTTCCCACAGTAATGGGCTGTCACCTGGAACTATGAGTTGAAATTGCTTTTGTCAGGATACTTCCTTATAGCAACAGAAATGAAAAGTAAGACAGATCTTAGCTGATCTGAGATTTGGGATTCTTTGCTTTTTTCACTTCCAATGGTCTCAGGCAACACATTTCGTGTTCCAGGTTCAGTTTTGGTAATTACCTCTCAATGGCATACCTATTGAAGTTAATAGAAGGTATTGTAGTATTTGTTCTGTTCCGAGAAGAGCAAGCATAAGTGTTATTACCCATTCTTTGCAACAATGTTTCTTTAGTACTTATTTTCTGAAGGCTTCTCTGTGTGATAGAAGGATCAAAAATAATCTTAGGTTATGTCTGCAAGAAGCAAGAGTTTAGTTGGAGACATGAACCATGAACAAGTAATTATTAAAAGATTTGTTTTGGACTGAAAGTAATTGTGTCATCAAAGAAAAAATATTCTCTTGGACGTCACATCTGTATTTCATCTTAGCTTTGTCAAAATAACTGTGCATATATCCCTTGGAGATTGTCTATTTCTTTTCTGAATTCTTGCTGTTTTTTTTCTGTGTTACAAATCTTCTTCACTTTGCCCAGGGCAATTAAACACTGGAAAATAGTGCTTCTGCTCTCCTTCAGGGCATAGAGGAACTGAAAGTTTAGTCCACATAGAATCTTATAAATGAAGGTCTGTGGTGTTGTTAGGCATAGTAGGTAAACAATGGAACCAAGTCATGTAATAAATGCATAAACAAAAGGAGTATGTAGAAGAGTTGAGACTGAGCTGAAACATGAAGATCAATATAGACTGGCCAATCTGCAGAGGAAGCTTGGAAACTCTTCCTTATCTATGCTTCATCTAATGAGAAGAGCTTGTGAGAAAAGAACCTTTGAATTTCACATGAGAGCTGGAGGGACTATAAAGTTCTATATTTTGTGTAGCAAGATGGTTTGAGGGATCTGGTTCTCACTTTACTAGCCCATTCCTAGGACTGCTTTTTTTCTTACTAATCTATCTACCTTTCTCTTTCTATTTCTAATTGTTGTCCTGGTGCAATCTTTACCCTTGGGACATAAGAGTCTGAGACTGGATGTTCTCTGAACTCAGACCTACAGCTCAGCATTGTTAAATACATTTTCCTCAACAGGTTGGGCTTTCTCACTTTTTCCTCTGCCTTCCATGGTTGACTTTAAAGGCATAAGTTTTTCTCTATCTCTCTTCTCCTAATAGCTGCAGGGATTTCTCTCTTGCTTAGACTTGTTTTTCTCTGAAACTCTAATATGATTGCCCTCAATATTTCTAATGAATCCATTTTAAAATTATTTTACCAATGAGACCAAGAATCCAAAAAAGGAAACTGAGTTTTCTGGGTAACAATATATGTCAGTATAATATAGTATCATACAGATATACAATATGGATGAACATGGAAAGTATTAAACTAACTGAAAGAAAAACATTACAGAAAAATGTACTGTATAGTTCTGCTTACATGAAATATTCAAAATACATAAATCTATAGAGACAGGAAGAAGATTAGCAGTTGCCAGTGCTGGAGGGAAAGGAACATTACAAGGTAATGAGAATGGGCATGAGATAGCTTTGTAGAATGATGGAGATCTTTAGAATGAGTTCCTGGCGATGCTGTCCAAATGTAAATGTACTGAAAACTATTGAATCACAAACTTTTAAAGGCTCAATTTTATGGTATGGATTTGATAATTTTTAACATACATTTTATGAACTATATCTCAATGTTAGGTGGTTATTAGTGCTTTGGTGGTTTGGAGGATATTATGAATAGATCTTTCCTACATAGATAGTTTAGAGCCTGTTTTAAAAAAAAATTAGAAAAAACAGGACTTTAATTACTGGTCAGAAAAATGGGACCTAAGCCATATCTCTTGCTTTGGGAGAGATCTGACATCCTTAACTTTCCAAAATGACAGAAATGAATAACTATGGAAGCCAGGCTGAAGGAGGCCTAGATTTTATATGATTGCCATATAACAGGAGGTTTGAAGATAAAGAACAAATACACATTCTTGGCACCTCCAGAAAGGACAAATCTAAATAGGTTATCAGTCACCTAGATAAAAGAAAATCCCCCTCCCAAAAAAAGCTACTTGTTCTAGAAACTTCTGAAAGTAGTCTAAAAACTACTGATAGTGTAGGTCAGGACAATGGTCTATTTGGCTATTGTCAGCTCTTTGTGAATGAGTTTTGCATGCATAGTTCTCTAATAAACTATCTTTATATTCTATGCTATACTGTTTCCACCAGATATGAATTCTTTTGATAGAGATCATAAGGACCAGGGAATCAGGGGACACAGATCGAGGTCCTAGTCATATCCATATAGCTGTTATCTTATAATATAGACTTTGAGGGTTTACTTAATATCAGAACGCATACTGTGTATGATTATAATCCATGTTGCTTCTCTTCTCCAACTAAACACCTGTGTATATATACTCCATAAGAGCAGAACTCTGCAGAACTCACATATTCTCGAGTTCCTTTAAAAATGCCATATCATTGTTATAAAAGCTCCAGTGAAGTGGAAGAAATGTGTAAAAAGAAAAAATGCTCAGTATAACTCCACCATAAAACTGTTTCATTAAATCATCACAGATTTTAAAACGAATTTTTTTGTTTTTGTTTTTTGTTTTTGTAATTATTTTTATTTTATTTTTTGAATGTTAATCAAAGGCTTTATAAGTTTGGTAATGCTCAATAACAAGATGCCCATACAATCAGAAGTGTAACCCAATACCCAACCTAGATATACCAACTATCTTTGACTGGCGGAGACACGCGAACATCCGCCTCCATGTTCCTCTCCCCCCCAACAATGAACATCAGCCTCCATGTTACCCTCCCTCTTGTCTCCTAGCTCTTCCTCCTCTCCTTACTCCTTCTCTTCCTCTCTTTATTCCTCCCTCCATAGCTCCTCCTACATATCACCTTTCCTGTTAAGATAAAACTTTTCTCTCAAAATGCAATTAGAGCATAACTATTTGTATCAGTAAGGTACAAGATAGACCTAATGCCCAGTCCATCATTTTGTTGACTAACCAGAATCTCTATCATGTCTTCTAACTAAAAGACTTAGTTCTGAACCTGGCTGTTTTCTTGGCTTTAGAATGAATGTCAGCTGAAAACCATCCTCTCAAGTCTTTTTGTCTCGAAGTAAATAGCCAGGATTGGCTATGAGACTATAAGTCTTCAACTTCGTCAGAAATCGAGAATGACTAAATTAACTAAAATTATGGGAAGCACAAAGCATAGCTTCTAAAACTTAGCCAATTTATAGAGACCATTGAACACCTGGACAGTCCCTATACTACGAAACGTTGGAGCATCTAATCTTTAGCTTTCTGGCCCAGGATCATCTGACAGACCAAGTGATGAAGAATTATTAAGGGCTGATTACTCTGTCTTGGCAGATATAATCAGTCAACTATTCCCCAAGTGTGTCCTTTTCAGGACAGTAATTTGTAGATGAAAAGAGGTAATTCTTGTCTAGTGACTGTCTCACCACAGCTGGAATAACTCCAAAGATGCTCAATTTCTTCTTAGAATCCAAGACAGGAAGCAGTCAAGAGCAGATAGGTCTCTAGTCAAAATGAACCTTAATGCAAAAATGTTTGTAACATAATTCTGTGGACTTCTGAGGTTTTGAAAACCAACTATCCATGTAAGGCAATCTGGACTGTTGTCTGTTAACTCCTCTCAGCTATTTCTAAATAAAATATAGAAAACACCCTAACAATAAACCCAGAGCCATGAATTTGCTAAAGGCCCTTAACTCACAGGCTAACCATCTCAAATCAGTTAAAAAAATTAAAGAAGGACTGGGCCTAAGCCTTGTATTCCTAAATGTGCTATATAGGCACAATGCCTATGAGAGTAACAATATTAATCTCACTTTTATGTCAATAAGAAACTCATACCAATGAAAACCTAAAATTTGAAATCAAAGTAAATTTTGTACCATTTAAGAAATTATAACTTCAGCTTAGTAACAATTGTACAGATTTCTACCAATATGTTGTGGCTATGCAATAAATCCTAGCTATTCCTCCTTGTTCCAACAAAACCACTACTTTTCCCTAGAAAGACAGCCCAATAGTAATCACCTCAGTCCCCAAGCCCAGGGAATTGGGGCGCCGACTCTTCATTAACTTCTTCAAGCTGATTATGGGCATGAGATATTAGAAGAGGGGTGGTGGGGGGGAGGAGAGTAAATTGATAAGCCTCTGACATCTGTGTCTTCACTGCATCCAGCTGAGATTCTAGGACATTAAAGGTTCGAGCAGATCTGCTCAGCTTGCTTGATGAGTAGATACACCAAGGCTGCGTATTCTGCAATATACAATTCTCAAAAGAAATTTTAGTATCAAGATATTTTTTGTTTGAATTCTGGAATCTAGTCTTCTGGTTGCCAGTCTCTATCATGTCTAATCCATATAATCCTTGGAGTTTCTATGAGGGTGTGCTCCCACCATTCTTCCATTCCTGCCTCCCTGCTCTCAAATTCCCCAACACTAGGGAATCCAAACTATAGGGTGCCAAGGCCTGCCACTTCCACTGATGCCTGACAAGGCTACCCTGAACTACCTATACAGGTGGAGCCATGAGTCCCTCTTTTTGTGTTCTCAGGCTGGAAGCTTTAGAATGGCTACTCCAGCTTGTTTCTCAGGACCATTTGCTTGAAAAATTGTTTTCCAGCCTTTTACTCTAAGGTAGTGTCTGTCTTTGTCACTGAGGTGGGTTTCCTGTATGCAGCAAAACGCTGGGTCTTGTTTACATATCCAGTCCGTTAGCCTATATCTTTTTTGGGGGGAATTGAGTCCATTGGTGTTAAGAGATATTGAAGAACAGTGATAGTTGCTTCCTGTTATTTTTGTTATTAGAGGTGGAATTCTTTGTGTGGCTATCTTTTTTTTGGATTTGTTGGAAGAGGCTTACTTTCTTGCTCTTTTTAGGGTATAATTTCCCTCCTTGTATTGGAGCTTTCCCACTAATATCCTTTGTAATGTCGAGTTTGTGGAAAGATATTGTGTAAATTTGGTTATGTCATGGAATATCTTGGTTTTTCCATCTATAGTGATTGAGAGTTTTGCTGGGTATAGTAGCCTGGGCTGGTATTTGTGTTCTCTTAGGGTCTGTATGACCTCTGTCCAGGATCTTCTGGCTTTTATAGTATCTGGTGAGAAGTCTGGTATAATTCTTTTAGGTCTGCCTTTATATGTTACTTGGCCTTTTCCCCTTACTGTTTTTAATATTCTTTCTTTGTTTTGTGCATTTGGTGTTTTGATTATTATGTGATGGAAAGTATTTCTTTTCTGGTCTAGTCTACTTGGCATTCTGTAGGCTTCTTTTATGTTTATGGGCATCTCATTCTTTAGGTTAGGAAAGTTTTCTTCTATAATTTTGTTGAAGATATTTATTAGCCCTTTAAGTTGGGAATCTTCACTCTCATATATACCTATTATCCTTAGGTTTGGTCTTCTCATTGTGTCCTGGATTTCCTGGATGTTTTGTGTTAAGAACTTTTGCATTTTGTGTTTTCTTTGACAGCTGTGTCAATATTTTCTATGGTATCTTCTGCACCTGAGATTCTCTCTTCTGTCTCTTGAATTCTGTTGGAGAAGCTTGAATCTATGATTCCTGATTTTTTTCCTAGGTTTTCTATCTCTAGGGTAGTCTCCCTTTGTGATTTCTTTATTGTTTCTACTTCTATTTTTATGTCCTGGATGGATTTGTTCAATTCCTTCACCTGTTTGGTTGTGTTCTCTTGTAATTCTTTAAGGGATTTTTATGTTTTCTCTTTAAGGACTTCTACCTGTTTACCTGTGTTCTCCTCAAATTCTTTGAGAGTGTTATTCATGTCCTTCTTAAATTCCTCTATCATCATCATTAGAAGTCATTTTAATTCTGAATCTTGCTTTCCTGATGATATGGGGAATTCAGGACTTTCTAGTGTGGGAGAACTAGGTTCTAATGATGCCAAGTACCCTGGGTTGCTGATGCTTATGTTCTTGTGTTTGCCTTTCGCCATCTGGATCACCTTAGCACTACCTAGCCTGTCTCTTACTGGAGCCTTTCTTTCCTATTATCTTGGTGGTTTCAGAACTGTGTGGATTGGGTGTTACTAGTAGGGTTAGAGCTGTGGCCCAAGATCTACTCAGTGCTTGGGCCCAGACCAGAAGGAAACAGTGCTCTGGGCCAGGAGTGAATTCCTGGGTCCTAGTGGGTCCCAGTTATTCCTTGTTTGTGGTGGGTGTTGTTGTCTCCTTACTTAAGATGCTGCCCAGGTTAGAGCTCCTGGGAGGCCCACTTCCTCTGGGTTTTGTGAGATTGGGTGCAAAGCAGCCACCCGGGATCTCCTCAGTACTCGGGCCCAGACCTTAAAATGAAGCTTTTTTCTATTTTCGTATATTCCATATATTAATGTTCTATCATATGTGCAGCTAACAAAGATTTTCTCCCTTTATGTAGTCTTCTCTTGATTTGATTGGTGGTTTTCTTTGTTAATTGTACTCAATTCCTGAGCAAATGGAGTCCTATTTCAAAAGTCTGTTCCTTTACCTTTATCTGTAGTGTATGGTCTGTGTTTTCTTCTGGCAGATTCAGTGTTTCAGGTTTCCCATTGAGATCCCTGATCTGTTTGGAGTTGAATTTTGTACAGGGTAGTAGGTATTTGTCTAACTTCATTCTTTTAAATTTGGACATCTAGTTTTCCCAATACCAGTTGAAGATACTCTCGCTCCACCAGTGACATCTTTGTCAAATATGACATAGCTGCAATTACTCCCACTCATATTTGGGTTTCCCTTTTGGTTCAGTTAATATATATGTCTGTCTTTTGTGCTAGTATTGTGGTGTTTTATTATAGCTCTGAAGTACAGAGTATAAGAATATGGTATGGCCAACCCTCTAGTATTGTTCTTGGCTTCACGATTGCCTTGGCTATTTGGAGGTTTTGAAATTCCATATGAATTTTAGGATTTTTTTTCTATTTCTGTGAAGAATGTAGTGGGATATTTGATTGGGATTGCATTTAATATGTAAAATGCTTTGGATATGATAATCATTTTGATATTAATTTTAAGAATCCATGAACATAAGACTCTTTTCCACCTTCTTTCCACTGTATTTCTCAACATTTTCTTCAAAGAGTTGAAGTTTTCATTGTAGAAAAAAAACCTAAGAAAAAAAAGACCCCATTAAAAATGGGCTGCAGTTCCAAACAGGGAGTTTTCAAAACACCAAAGAAGTTGTAATTAGCAAGTGGATGAGTCTTAGAGCAGGGAATGGCAGCAGAGTGGAGTTCACACCCATAGATCCTCTTCCCAAGAGAAACACACTTGCTGCGAATTACTGAAACAAGCAGAGCCTCCCCACCCATGAACACTGCCATGAAGAGCACTGAAGCAGAGGAAAAACACAAAGTGCCAAGCAGGAGGAGACGCTGATTGGAGCTGGGATGTCTACTTCATTTGCATTTCTTATTTTCATCTAAGCTTTGTGTCCTTCCTTGTTCAGATGTTGTGTTTCACCTTGAATCCCACCTACTAGTCTTCTAAGACTCCCCTTCTATATCTGTACCTACTCTGCTCCATTAACGTTACTATTTCCCACAAGTTTAATGAAGATCCTTCTCCTTCAGGCTTCACCTTTTCTTTTCAGTTTTCTGCTTCCATCTTCATTTGGATACTTCATTACTAATGTGTTTAGCTCTAACAAGTATTAACTATGCTTTCTGCTGACATGATCCTTTTGCCACCATCTCTGAACCTTACGCACAAGTGAACTACTTACTTGTCTTCTATCACAAGTTAACTCTGGAAATGCTATCAAAGCATCCCTACCCTTTAGGAAATATAAACCCCAAAGCAACCAACCAAGAAGACACACAGAAAAAAAATGAACAACAAAAAAGTAGATAAAAGGGAAAAACATATCCAACTATTCAGTGGATTCACAAACACAGCAAAGGAATTTTAAAAATGAGTCAACAGTCACCATGTCACCTCAGTATCAGATTGGGAAATGGAGACAGATACCTGCAGCACATTGGCCAGCCCTCTTTCATTTGATGGGATCAATTCAGTGAGAATTCCAAATCATTTTCACTTAACAGATACCTTCAGAATATTTCATACAATAGCTAGGAAATAGGCATTCTTTTCAGTGACCCACAGCACCTCCTCTAAAATCAATCAGATTGTAAGTCACAAAGAAACCTTACCAAACAGAGTGATTCTTTGTATTTTTATTAGAGCCGTGTAAAATAAGTTTAGAAGGAGTAGGAACACACCAGCCTACACAAATACTTGGAGAAATCAAAAGTGGTCTATTAGAAAAACCACTAAGTAAAAAGATTAAAGATTTCTAGAATCAGGTGAAATCAAGACACAGCTCAAAACTTTCAGATCCAACAAACAGAGTTCTAGAAATAAAGGCTGTTGATGTCAAGTTAGAGTGTTAGAGATGACTCAAAAATTAATCGTGTGCCTCAAGGCTTAGAAAAGCAAGGATGAGCCAAAGCCACATGAGGTAGATGACAAGAAATAATGAAGATAGAGCAGAAACTAACAAAAGGAAAGCTAAAAGACTATCTGCCAAAGTGTTGGTTCCTTGGAAGGATAAACAAGAGAACAAAACTCTAGCCAAACGAAAGAGAAAGTCAAGCCAATTCAATAAAATCAGAAGTGTCACAGCAGACTCCAGAGAAATCCAGAGGGTCACAATGGAGTATTTCAAAAACTTTAGTACAAAAAGTGAGGGATCAAGATACACTGACTAAATTCCTAAGCAAGTATGACCTACAAAAATTAAATCCAGACCTCATAAACAAGTGAGGAGTTGGAAACAACAATAAATTCTCTCCATAGACGAAAGTCCAAGATCAGACTGCTCTTCACAGATGAAAGCCCAGGATTTGATGGATTCACTACAAACTTCCATCAAACATTCAAAGTAAAGCTAATACCCACAGTTCTCAAGCTTTTCCCTGAAAATAGAATGGGAAGGAATACTACAAAACTCTTTCTACAAAGTCACCATTACTCTGTTAAGGATACAGCAAACTACATAAAGACACAATGAAAAGTAAACTGTGTGTACCAATTGCCATGACAAAAATAGACACAAAAAATCTCAACAAAGTACTTGCATAACAAATTTAAAAATACTACAGACAAGATCATATATTATGGACAAGCTGATATCATTTCAAGGATGCAGGGTATGTTCAACATAGGCAAATCAATGAATGTATGACAAAGAATAGAATTAAGGATCAGTAATGCCAAGTGATCATTTCAACTGATACAAACAAAGGCATTCAATGAATTTCAACATGTTTCCCCACAAAATTCCTGAAGAAATTATGAATAGAAGAAAGATGTCACAACACAAAAAAGGCTATGTATGACAGTCAACAGTTTACAAAACAAGAAAGAATTGAGACTTCCTTAAAATCTGAAGCAAGACAAGAGTGCTCACTGTCTTTATTCTATTTCAGTAGGAAAAGAAGAGGGCAAATTGACAGATGATATCATTCCTTATTCAAGAGACCCTAAAGACTCTATAAGAAAAATTCTAGATCTGATAAATACCTTCAGCGATTTAACAGGATACAAAACTCAACAGACAATACTTAGAGCTTTTTGATATAATAGTAATGGACATGCCAAAAAGTTAAGAAAAATATCACATTCACAATGGATTTAAAAGAAAAGTAGAGACAAGCCAAACAAAGGAGGAGAAAAAATGATGGAGAAAGTTAAATATTAAAAAAGAC
Organism: Grammomys surdaster; assembly: GCF_004785775.1. Lineage (NCBI taxonomy): Eukaryota > Metazoa > Chordata > Mammalia > Rodentia > Muridae > Grammomys > Grammomys surdaster. The sequence goes on along the minus strand of NW_021605171.1, from coordinate 2,021,983 downwards.
ACTAGAAGATTTAAAGGCCTTCTATGTTCATGAATTGTCAGAATTAATATTGGGCAAATGTTTACATTATCAAAGGAGATAGATTCTAAGTAATACCCATCAAAATTACATGTCAATCTTCACAGATCTAGAAAATAAGTTAAATTTATGTGGAAACAGACATCTCAGAATACTCAAATTAAACCTAAGCAGGAAGAACTATTATAGTGCCTGACCTCAATTCTGCTGTGGAAGCATAATGACAAAGACAATGTGGTGTTTTGGATAGGACTGTCCCTCCATAGGCTCATATGTTTGAATGCTTAGTCATCAGGGAGTGGAACTATTTGAGAAGGATTAGAAGGTTATGAGGTGTGGCCTTCTTGGAGTAGGTGCAGCCTTCTTGAAGGAAGTATGTCTCTGAGGTGGACTTTGAGGTTTCAAAAAGCTCACACCAAGCATAGAATCTCTCTCTCTCTCTCTCTCTCTCTCTCTCTCTCTCTCTCTCTCTCTCCCTCTCTCCCTTTCTTCCTCTCTCCCTCTCTCTCTGCCTATGGATCAGGAAGTAGCTCTCAACTACTGCTCCAGTGGCTGCCTGTACGATGCCACGTTCCTTACCATGATGATAATAGACTAAACCTCTGAAACTACTAGCAAATGTACAATTAAATGCTTTTCCTTATACTAACTGCCTTGCACACAGTGTGTTTCTTTTTGTAGTAATTGAACAGTGACTAAGACAGCATTGTAGAGGCACAAAAACATACATGTGATAAGTGGAGTGGAATAAAAGAAATAATCTCGGAGAGGGGGAATAAAACAGAAGAAAATGGAATTCATGGGGCATGCTAGCATAAGGCTAATATTGTGGAGAAGGAAGGAGGCCAACAGGAGGCTGGCAGGGAGATGAGCAAGGGTAGAGTGATTGGTGAGTCAGAATCCATCAAAAACTGTGAAATCCCACGACTTTGCAACATTCTGCTTGTTCAATACAAGGCTTTGTTTACAGGGAAGGAAGGAGATTATGCTAAAATTAGACAATTAGGAGGCAAGGATCTTGGAGGTGGACCTTCTCCTGACCTCAAACCTGTAGTGCCTTTTGCCCTACTGTAGATGATGTTGGATAGGACCACTGTACCCTGACTCACTCGCTGAGCAGTGGCCTGATACCCAGTCTATCATGCTCTTTATGTTTCATTTCAGTTGAGACTCATTTTTTAAGTTTTGTACCTCATCTTTTATTTTCTTTGCAAATTCTATTCTTCAATTCATTTTCCTGCCCATCTACATTAAATTTCCTACACTATTCATTTTGAAGATATTCCATTATTTTTTTTAAGAGCCACTTTTAAATTCTTTACCACACATACTTCCCTAACTAATGTCACAAATCAATGTTCTCTGCTGGACACTAGAAGCCATCCACTCTAGTTCTCCTTCTCATTTGCTAGCCTACAATTGCATTTAATGAATACTATGCTATGGTCATTATTGCTATTATCTTTGAGTGAATGTTAATTTACGCTTAATAATGTGTTCACCATGTCTCAGATTGCCACTGCTTCTTGAATGTCACTCTTCTAGCTTCTGTTTCTACATTATTAAAAAAAAGTTCTTTCTTTTGGTGAAACTGATTTAGTGACAAATGCTCTCAATATTTGCTTGAATGTCTCTTTGTTGGCATTCTATCCAGGCATAGAATTCTGCGATGTCTCTATTTATAATGATGATGTTTTATCTCTTTAAATAACAAGTGAACTGACAGTCTGTCATTTGATGTTCTGTTTTGCTTTTTATTTTGATTTTTTTCAACAAGGCAGATGTAAGTGGAATGGTTGGTTTTGTTTGGGGACTGTTAAATTAGTGTTTTTTCCTTTCACTGCAATGAGTCACGATGCACATTGGCTATGATGCATCCCATTTTTGTGTGAGAAACTTCCATCAACCAGACAATTCATTCCTCTTTACAGTCTAGAAAAACCTTTATGTATACAAATACATAAAAATATCTCCAGTGTACTACTGTACACACAAATACACATGCATACATATGCAGATATATGTATGATGTGTATGCTCCTCTGTATATGCATATGTAACACATATGCATGCATGTAAGGGTATATTTAATGTTACAGCAGATAATCTGGTGATTTAGAGAAAAATTATTTGTGAGAATCTGAAAGTGTTTTATATCCCTCCTATCTCTGTCCCAACCTTTTATGTCGTGTTAGATTTATTGTTTAGATGCTACTCCTTTCTGATGTTGAGTTTAATATGCTGCTTGCTGAATTTTATTCTCTGTCATACTGGGAAATGGGCTCAGGGGCTTTTTACAGGACTGACTAGTATGCCAGCCCTAAATTTAAGGTTTTTTTCCTAAGATTTATTTTTGTCATTTTGGGGTGTGTGTGTGTGTGTGTGTGTGTGTGTGTATGTGTGTTTGCCGTTTCTGAAGGTTCTAAAAGGACTCCAGCCTTGCTTTCCTCAACTCTATTGCTTCAGAAATCCTGATGTTTCATGGTTTGTAGTTACAGCTTTCCATCCTTTTCCCCTCCTTGCTGTACATATTTTTCCTCTTGATGTGTCTCCATCTGCACCCTTTCCTTCTTGCAAGATGCCAAACATTGAATTCTGGCCTGCTGTTGTTCTGTGTGAGGTCACCTAAATTTGATTAAGTTTATGCAAACCCCATTTCTAACCAAGGTCACATTCAATACTGAATGAAGGATAGATTTCAGAATATCTTATGGTTTTTCTCTCTCTGTCCCTCCCTTCCTCTACCACTAGTGTGTGTATTGCATGTTGTATATTGTGTATACTTTAGTGTATGTGTGATATGTATGTAGATTGTGTGATGAAGTGTATGTATATTGTGTGGTAAATATGTATTGTGTGTGTATGATATGCTATGGTGTGTGTGTGTGAGAGAGAGTGTGTGTGTATAAAATGCTGTTTGTTGTGTGTATTGTAGTATTGTTTATATGATATGATATGTGAGTAGACTGTGTGTATATGGTCTGATGTGTGTGTACTGTGTGGTATATATGTATAGTGTATGTATGTGTGTGTTGTGCTGTGTGTGCATTGTGTTTTACGGTGTGTGTACATGATATGAGTGTATGTATGGTGTGGAATATGAGTGTTATAAGTTATAGTGTGTATGTAAACATATGTGTAGTATATGATGAGACATGGTCTGTCTGTGTAAGGGCTGTGTATGTGTTGTGTGTTGTATATGGGTGTGGTGTATGGGTGTATGTATGGTATAGGGTATGTGTGGGGGAGTGTTTGTATGACGCTTGGTGTGTGTGTGGTATGTGTATACATATGCATAATATTGAGTGTGTGTATGTGGTTCAGAGCATGTGCATAGTGTGGTATGTAGTTATTCATGGGTGTGTCTGCCTAGGAAGGTCAAAGGAAGAGGTGGTGTTATCCTGTATCACTTTGCATTTTGTTAGTTTTAAGACAGGGTCTCTTGCTGATCCTGAAGCTTGTCCATTTGGTTAGGCAGGTGGGTTAGCTAGTCAATGCCTAGAATCTGCCTGCCCCTACCTCTCAATGCTGGAATTGCTGGCATGGCTATACTCAGGTCTTTTATGTAGGTTTAGGGGATTTTGAACCGTGCTTACATATCAAGTGGTCTTACCCAATAAGCCTTCTTCTCAGCATACTTTAAACCCTAATAGCAGGTGTAGTCTTTTGTATTCTTTTTAAAACCAGAAGATAATTGTTAACATGTATTACATTCATTTATTTATTTTTTGTCATCCTTAAATATCAAACCTACTGGTAGCTGAGACTATAGCAATGCCCAGAATAAATTATTTTCCAAAACAGAGAAATGACCCATCCCAGAAGAAAAGACTAAATAGAATTAAACTTCAGATAATTAATGTTAATGCAGCTAATAAAATGACAAAAATTGAGAATTCTTAAAGTGTCATAAAATCAAACTAGAATTAATATATTAGATTATATTTGATTACAGTGATATATATTTGCCATTTTAGATTTCTATGTTTTTGTGTCAAGATTGTGTAGCAGGAATATACTTATTTCAAGATTGCCATTGTGCTATGTTCTTTATTCTCCTCCTTTATCTCCAGTCCCAGGCTCAGGATGAGAACTGCCTGGTAGATGCAGCCATAAGAGTGAAATGCCCCTTTTCACATAATGCAGCTGGCCAATTCCTGAGAATTGATTTTGCTCTGCAGCATGAGATGAAGGGCTTCAGTGCATGAAGTTATTATTTCCCTAAAATCAATCTTTTTAGACTCCACCATGGGAAGAAGAGAGTAACAAAGGCCACACAACTTGGACGGCTGTTTTCTTAGGGGAGCCAGGGCTTGGTTGAAGGTTGTGAATAGTAGCAGTGCGAGGCTATTAATAATGTTAAACGAAGGCAATGCTGTGATAGCATGAACCCTGGGAAGAGATGAGCTGAGAAAAAAGAGCATGTTTTTTTTTTTCTTTAGAAAAAAGAAAGAATTAAGGATAAAATGAGAAGCTGGTTGGAGAAGCAAGGTCGTTGATGGAAGGCTTGGAGCCACTCTGAGCAAACAGAACTCAGTTTTTATTGTAACTTTGTGAGATAAATCTTAATGTTTAGATGCATCACAAGTCCTCCACAGAGCTGGGTGGAGGTGGGGTGTGGGAGGGTGGACTCATTGCTTCAGCAGCCCTGTGTCTTCTATTTTACCACGAACTTTCCTTTCTCTCTCTCTCTTTCTCTCTCTCTCT
>NW_021605171.1:1995470-2017158 GCF_004785775.1 Grammomys surdaster | reverse complement strand
TCTCTCTCCCTCCCTCCCTCCCTCCCTCCCTCTCTCTCTCTCTCTTTCTTTCTTTCTTTCTCTCTTTCTTTCTTTTGTTCTTTCTTTCTAACCCTGTATTTGAATTTCTCATCTCGACTTCTTAACGACCTATCAGATCGCATAAACACATTAGACATAATATAAATAAAATTATAGAAAATTAGAATAATAGAAGGTGAAACTGTGTTTGAAAATTTAGCATAAGATTAATAATAATAGGCCTTAAAACCAGTTTTGTTTTTTTGGGGGAGGGAATATTGCTACTAGCATAGTTTACTTGCAGATTGAAAGCAAGCTAAGTTGAGGTCATCGAGTAGAAAACTAGGTGGCTGAGACAATTTTACAAATCATCATTAAAATTTTTCAATTGCCAATTTGTAATTCTGAAAACAGGCTTCATTTCCCTAGAGGGCAGCTAGATACTGCAGCATGGGGTGGGGGGCGCTGGTGGGGCAAATAGTTTCAATTATTCTGCATCATAATTTGATAATGTAAATATTTGGACCCTATTTTAATGAAAATAGTTATATAAAAAGAGGTTAAGTAGTTCATTACCTGGAAGTCTTCATCATATGTACAGAAGGAGCAGGGTTTTAAGTGCTATACAAAGCCAGGGCAAGTGAACGGATGTAGTGTTGATTTTACGGCTACAGACGAAGCCTAACAGGAATTGTAAGCTAAAGTAAAGGCACCCTAGTCCTGTAATTAAAATATAAGATTTAGATTTCTGTTTTAGCACTTTCTCCAAAAGAAAAAAAAAAGAAAACAAAGAAAACCAAAAACATATTTAGTAAATTTTACTTGAGAAAAGAATAATTAAAGAATCAAGCCACACTCTGAACCCTACAGGGTTTTCCTGCATCAGCTGATGGAAAATGAATGCCCACCCCCATCCCCTGATGCTTCCTACCTCCCCCACCCCAATAAAAAAAAACTCAAGAGCAGTGTGGTGCTAAGTAATGTTTGAGTTTGTAAAAACAGGAAATACATGTGGCTTTTTTATTAGAGGAAGAAGGCTAACTATAATTGTTTTATATGTGTTGGTTTCTGTTTTCCATGAAGAGTGGATCCAATTGCAAACAGCCAGTAATCCCTGTGACCAAGGCAGTCCGACTCTTGGTTTTTCCCAACATTACTTTATTTGCAATACTGTATGCATCTATATGCCTGAAACGTATCATCTGAAATGTTTATTCTCTTATCAGATTTATGGATTTGGCAAACCAAGTATTGGTTCATTAAACTACTCCAGCAAGTTTAGAAGTCACCTCACCTATTTTTTAACATATCATTTTATCCACTATATGACATGATTATTTACAGGGTGAAGATATTTTAGTGCAGAACTTTACAGACACAGGAAGCACCAAGTAATCACCTTCTCACTGGATGAGTCCACTGAAATTACTCCCTCCTAAAGCTCAGCTCTGTTCCTACTTTGAGTGAGTAGCACTGTTCTTTAACTGGTTATCATGACCAGTTTGACTTGAATCTACTTTACGGAGTTTATTTAAACTCCAGTTCATAATATTTCCAGTGAGTGTTGACATACCATAAAACTCTGCCAAAGGATTTCCCTACTTCTGTCAATGTGAGGTCGGCAGTTTTATGAAAACCACCAGTTTCTGACTTGGAGTTTGGGAACTGCCAGACCGGTGATAAGACCATGGAGTGTCAGAGTCCTTACTGCAAATCTCCTATAATTTTAAGACAAGTAAGAGAACAACAACAACAACAACAACAACAACAAAATGAACTCATTGTTGGTAACAAAATGAAAATAGTTAAAGATCAAATGAGAGTTTCTTGCAATAATGTTGCAGCTGAAGAGGGGGTTTGGTTATTTCTGTGGCATATAATAGTTTTTGATTCTTGCAATTGTGAACAGAAACATGAGTTCCATACAAATTCTCAAATGTATGTTAGTAACATAACTTATGAAATATAGCTCAGTGCTTCCCATATAATTTAACACATCACATAGCCTAGTAGCCTACATATTTAGTATCGTCTCACATTAAGAAAAAAGGCTTGGGCTGGAGAGATGGCTCAGCGGTTAAGAGCACTTACTGCTCTTCAAGAGGTCCTGAGTTCAAATCCCAGCAACCACATGGTGGCTCACAACCATCCATAATGAGATTCAATGTCCTCTTCTGGTGTGTCTGAAGACAGCTACAGTGTACTCATAAATAAAATAATAAATAAATCTTAAAAAAAATCTGCAGATCAATTTAAAAAAAGAAAAAGTCTTAACTTAGAATATGTTTTTTGGGAAATTTACTGAAAATAACAAGGGCTTAACATTTCTAATCAAAATACAATCTGTGAATACCAACAACCATTCATTGAAATTATTCATAATTAAGACTTGAAAGGAAAATACAGAAAATTGCACAGGGTAGAAAATAATCTCAGTTATTTTCATAGAAAGTTTTTCTTTTTTTGTTTTTATTTATCTTTTGTTTATTTTTTCCATAAAAAACTTTGTTACTTGGATATATTATTTACATTCTGAGATGTCTGTTTCCACATAAATTTAACTTATTTTCTAGTTCTGTGAAGACTGACATGTAATTTTGATGGATATTACTTAGAATCTATCTCCTTTGATAATGTAAACATTTGCCCAATATTAATTCTGACAATTCATGAACATAGAAGGCTTTTGTGATTGGCTTACTTCACTCAGGATGATAATTTCTAGTTCCATCCATTTACCTAGGAAACTCTCAAATTCATTGTTTTTAATAGCTGAGTAATACTCCATTGTGTAAATATACCACATTTTTTGAATCCCTTCCTCAGTTGAAGGACATCTGGGTTCTTTCCAGCTCCTGGCTATTATAAATAAGGCTGCTATGAACATAGTTGAGCATATGTCCTTGTTATATGTTCAAGCATCTTCTGGGTATATGCCTAGGAGTGGTATAGCTGGATCCTCAGGTAATGCTATGTCCAATTTTCTGAGGAACCGCCACACTGATTTCCAAAGTGGTTGCACCATCTTGCAGTCCCACCAACAAAGAGGAGTGTTCCTCTTTCTCCACACCTTCGCCAGCATCTACTATCACCTGAGTTTTTAATCTTAGTCATTCTGACTGGTGTGAGATGGAATCTCAGGGCTGTTTTGATTTGCATTTCCCTGACGACTAAGGATACTGAACATTTCTTTAGGTGTTTCTCGGCCATTCGAGTTTCTTCCGTTGAAAATTCTTTGTTAAGCTCTATACCCCATTTTTTAATAGGGTAATTTGGTTGTCTGGAGTCTAATTTCTTGAGTTCTTTGTATGTATTGGATATTAGCCCTCTATCAGATGAAGGATTGGTAAAAATCTTTTCCCAATTTGTTGGTTGTTGTTTTGTCCTATTGACAGTGTCCTTTGCCTTACAGAAACTTTGCAATTTTATGAAGTCCCATTTGTCAATTCTTGATCTTAGAGCATATGTCATTGGAGTTCTGTTCAGGAACTTTTCCCCTGTGCCCAAGTATTCGAGGCTCTTCCCCACCTTCTCTTCTATTAGTTTCAGTGTATCTGGTTTTATGTGGAGGTCCTTTATCCACTTAGACTTGAGCTTTCTACAAGGAGATAAAATGGATCAGTTTTCATTCTTCTACATGGTGTCCTCCAGTTGAACCAGCACCATTTGTTGAAAATGCTATCCTTTTTCCACTGAATGGTTTTAGCTCCTTTGTCAAAGATCAAGTGTGTGGTTCATTTCTGGATCTTCAATTCTATTCCATTGATCTTCCTGCCTATCTCTGTACCAATATCATCCAGTTTTTATCACTATTGCTCTGTAGTACAGCTTGAGGTCAGGGATGGTGATTTCTCCAGAAGTTCTTTAATTGTTGAGAATAGATCTCTCTGTCCTGGGTTTTTTTTATTCCAAATGAATTTGAGAACTTCTCTTTCTAACTCTGTGAAGAATTGAGTTGGGATTTTAATGGGGATTGCCTTGAATCTGTAGATTTCTTTTGGCAAGATGGCCATTTTTACTATATTAATCCATGAGCATGGAGATATTCCCATCATCTGAGATATTCTTTGATCTTTCTTCAGAGACTTGAAGTTCTTGCATTGAAATCTTCCACTTGCTTGGTTAGATTCACACCAAGGTAATTCATATTATTTGTGATTATTGTGAAGGGTGTCATTTCCCTAATTTCTTTTTTAGCCCATTTATCTTTCATATAGAAAAAGACTACTGATTTGTTTGAGTTGATTTTATAACCAGCCACTTTGCTGAAGTTGTTTATCAAGTATAGGAGTTCTCTGGTGGAAGTTTTGGGGTCAATTAAGTATACTATCATATCATCTGCAAATAGTGATATTTTGACTTCTTCCTTTCATATTTGTATCCCTTTGACTTCTTTTTGTTGTCTAATTTGGACAACACTGGATGGCTAGGACATCCAGTAATATACTGAATAGGTAGGGAGAGAATCTGCAACACTGTCTAGTCCCTGATCTTAGTGGGATTGCTTCAAGATTCTCTTCATTTAGTTTGATGTTAGATACTGGTTTGCTTTATATTGGTTTTACTACGTTTACGTATTGACCTTGAATTCCTGATCTTTCCAAGACCTTTTGTCATGAAGGGGTGTTGAATTTTGCCAAATGCTTTCTCAGAATTTAGTGAGATGATAATGTGGTTTTTTTCTTTGAGTTTGTTTATATAGTGGATTATATTGATGGATTTCAGAATATTGAACCATCCCTGCATTCCTGGGATAAAGCCCAGTTGATCATGATGGATTGTTTTGATGTGTTCCTGGATTCAGTTTGCTAGAATTTTATTGAGTATTTTTGCATCAATGTTCATAAGGGAGATTGGTCTCAAGTTCTCTTTCTTTGTTGGGTCTTTGTGAGGTTTGGGTCTGAGTGCAATTGTAGCTTCATAGAACGAATTGGATAGTGTTTCTTCTGTTTCTTTTCTGTGGAATAGTTTGAATACCAATAATAGTTTAATATCAATGGTATTAGGTCTTCCTTGAAGGTCTGACAGAATTCTGCACTAAAGCCATCTGGTACTGGGCTTTTTTTGGTGGGAAGACTTTTAATGACTGCTGCTATTTCTTTAGGGCTTATGGGACTGTTTAGATGGTTTATTTGCTCCTGATTTAACTTTGGTACCTGGTATCTGTCTAGGAAATTGTCCATTTCATCCAGATTTTCCAGTTAGGTATAGGCCTTTGAAGTAGGATATGATGATTTTTTTAAAAAATTTATTCAGTTTTTGTTGTTATGTCTCCCTTTTCAGTTCTGATTTTATTAATTTGGATATTGTCTCTTTGCCCTTTGGTTAGTCTCACTGAAGGTTTATCTATCTTGCTGATTTTCTGAAAAAAAAAAAAACAGCTCCTGATTTTGTTGATATTTTATATAGTTCTTTTGGTTTCTACTTGGTTGATTTCAACTCAAAGTTTGATTATTTCCTACCGTCTACTCCTATTGGGTGTATTAGCTTCTTTTTGTTCTAGAGCTTTAAGGTGTACTGTCAAGTTATTAATACATGCTCTCTCCAGTTTCTTTTTGTAGGCACTTACAGCTATGAGTTTTCCTCTTAGCACTGCTTTCATAGAGTCCCACAAGTTTTGGTATGATGTGTCTTCATTTTCATTAAATTCTAAAACGTCTTTAATTTCTTTCTTTATTCTTCCTTGACCAAGTCCTCATTGAGTAGAGAGTTGTTCAGTTTCCACGTGCATGAAGGTTTTCCATTGGTTGTGTCATTATTAAAGACCAGCCTTAGTCCATGGAGATCTGATAGGATGTAAGGGATTATTTTAGTCTTTTTGATTCTGCTGAGACATGTTTTGTGACCAATTTTCTGGTCTATTTTGGAGAAGGTACCATGAGGTGCTGAGAAAAAGGTACATTCTTTTGTTTTAGGATGAAATGTTCTATAGATATCTCTTAAATCCATTTGGTTCATAACTTCTGTTAATTTCAGTGTGTCTCGGTTTAGTTTCTTTTTCTGTGATCTGTCCATTGCTGAGAGTGGGGTGTTGAAATCCCTGACCCTTATTGTGTGAGATGCAATGTGTACTTTGAGCTTTAGTAAAGTTTCTTTTATGAAAGTGGGTGCCTTTGCATTTGGAGCATAGTTGTTCAGAGTTGAGAACTCATCTTGGTAGATTTTTCCTTTAATGAGTATGAAGTGTCCTTCCTTGCCTTTTTTGATTACTTTTGGTTGAAAGTCGATTTTATTTGATATTAGAATGGCTACTCCAGCTTGTTTCTTGGGAACATTTCCTTGGAAAATTGTTTTCCATCCTTTTACTCTGAGGTAGTGTCTGTCTTTTTCACTGAGGTGCATTTCCTGTATGCAGCAAATTCTGGGTCCTGTTTGTGTATCTAGTCTGTTAGTCTGCATCTTTTTATTGGAGAATTGAGTCCATTGATGTTAAGAGATATTAAAGAAAAATGATTGTTTCTTCCTGTTATTTTTGTTATTAGATGTAGAATTATGTTTGTGTAGCTATCTTCTTTTGGGGTTGTTGTTAGATTACTTCCTTGCTTTTTCTAGGTTGTAGTTTCCCTCCTTGTGTTGGAGTTTTCCATCAATTATCCTTTCAAGTGCTGCGTTTGTGGGAAGAGATTGTACAAATTTGGTTTTGTATGGAATATTTTGGTTTCTCCATCAATAGTGATTGAGAGTTTTGCTGGATATAGTAGTCTAGGCTGGCATTTGTGTTCTCTTAGGGTCTGTATGATGTCAGTCCAGGATCTTCTGGCTTTTATAGTCTCTGGTGAGAAGTCTAGTGTAATTCTTATAGGTCCGTCTTTATATGTTACTTTACCTTTTTCCTTTACTGCTTTTAGTATTTTTTTCTTTGTTTTGTGCATTTGATGTTTTGATTATTATGTGATGGGAGGTATTTCTTTTCTGGTCTAGTCTATTTGACACTCTGTAAGCTTCTTGTATGTTTATGGGCATCTTGTTCGTTAGGTTAGGGAAATTTTCCTCTATAATTTTGTTGAAGATATTTACTGGCCCTTTAAGTTGGGAATCTTCACTCTCTTCTATACCTATTATCCTTAGGTTTGGTCTTCTCACTGTGTCCTGGATTTCTTGGATGTTTTGGCTTAGGAGCTTTTTGAATTTTGCATTTTCTTTGACAGTTGTGTCAATGTTTTCCATGGTATCTTCTGCACATGAGATTCTCTTTTATCTCTTCTATTCTGTTGATGATGCTTGCGTCTATGACTCCTGATCTCCTTCTTAGGTTTTCTATTTCCAGGGTTGTCTCTTTTTCGATTTCTTTATTGTTTTTATTTCCATTTTTAGATCCTGGATGGTTTTGTTTAATTCCTACATTGTGTTTTCTTACAGTTCTTTAAAGTATTTTTGTGTTTCCTCTTTAAGGGCTTTTACTTGTTTACCTGTGTTCTCCTGAACTTCTTACGGGAGTTACTTATGTCCTTCTTAAAATCCTCTATCATCATCATGAGAAGTGATTTTAAATCTGGATCCTGTTTTTCAGGTGTGATTGGGTGTCCAGGGCTTGCTATGGTGAGAGAACTGGGTTCTGATGATGCCACGTAACTTTGGTTTCTGTTGCTTATGTTCTTGTGCTTGCCTTTGACCATCTGGTTAACTCTAGTGTTAACTGTACTCACTGTGTCTGACTGGAGTCTGTCTTTCCAGTTATCTTTCTTGTGTCAGAACTCCTCAGAGTCCAGATGTCTCTGTGATCTTGTGATCCTAAGATCCTGGGTATAATAACTCCTGGGACTCAGGCTGCTTCTTGGATCCTGAAATCCTGCTGCTCTGAGTGCAGTGGTTCCTCTAGGATGGCTCAGGATAAGTTGTCTCCATAGGAGCAGAGCAGCTAGGTGTCTGCTGCTCTGAATGCAGTGGCTCCTCTAGGATGCCTCAGGATACCATGTCTCCACAGGAGCAGACCAGCTAGGTGTCTGCCTCAGGCAAAAGGACCAGGCGAGAGGGGAAGGGAAGTGGTATTCCTGAGGGGTGGGTTTTGGGAGGCTGATGGATCCTGAACGCCCCTGGCTCCCAGTTGTAACTCTGGGGTGTAGGGAGTGGGAGGGGGTTCTTACTTGCTGCTCTGAGCGCAGTGGCTCCTCTAGGATGGCTCAGGATAAGGTGCCTCCACAGGAGCAGATCAGCTATGTGTCTCATAGAAAGTTTTTCTTAAGTGATGGTACAGGAAATTATTTTAACAAAACAACCTTTGTTTCTTATGCCAATTGTTTAAAAGGTAGATATATCCTCCCTCTTTTATCCAATTTCTTAATGAGAACACACCTGTACTTCAAAGAAACATTACTGTTATGAAGAAGATTTCATTTTAGCTTTGTATCAATCTACTTATAAGACTAATGGCCATGTTTTAGACAACATTATAAACAATTCCCCTCAATTTTAGGTAGTTTGACTGTGCCTAAAATACCTCTCCAAAAACTTTGTCCTTCAAACCTATACTACCTTGTCTATTCAGTTTTCTGTCCTGTTGCAGCTTTCTATGTTAATCTGAAACAGTTTTACTTACCATAAAATTAACCTCCTTTTCTTAGCAAACTAAAATAAAAGTCAAAACAAAGCAAAACAACCCTTATCATCTTTTTTATTACACACATATATCTTATTTTATTTGAGTATTACATATAAAACTTTGTCATTCCAAGAAATTTCAATTAAATGAATCAAAATGCCAGTAAGTAGTTAAACAAATTATCATCAAGAGATTTGGCTGCTGGTCCTATTACTTGATAGGCTCAGAACCACTGCTTGAAACTATCCTTGCGACTGTCCAACTGAAAGTGGACTCTCAAAATTGTACATGAAGATGAATATTCTGAAGAACCTTAAACAAATTTGATACAACTGGGTTGGTCTGGGGAGAGATTAGGTCATTTCTTTCTTTTCTTTCTTTCTCTCTCTTTCTTTCTTTTCTGATTTTTTTTTATTGGATATTTTATTTATTTACATTTCAGATGTCATCCCCTTTCCCCATTTCCCCTCCCTAGAAACTCCCTATCCCATCCCCCCTCTTTTTTTTTTTTTGCTTTTATACCATTTTAATTACATGTAAGTATTAAGGTCAGTTCTAGGTTGAGGAACTAGTAATACAATAAAGGCAAATAGTCAAGGAACAAGCAAGGCAATAAACACAAACAGTCAAAGAATAAGCAAGGCAATAAATAAAGTTCTGTGAACACTCACATGATCACTGTTTCTAAGGGCTTATCAGGATGACCATATATCTGAGCCAACTTCCCTGTCCTACCCCAAATTCATTTTTATGTCTGAAGCCTACTTCCTTGGTCTAGCCTAAGATTTAGATTCCTGCCTGAAATTACTTCTTTGTTCTAACCTAAGATTTAGATTCCTAATTGAAATTATTTCTTTGTTCTAGCCTAATGTCAGAATCCTGCCAGAAGCCTACTTCCTTGTCCTTGGCCAATGTCATATTCCTGCCAAGCAGCCCATTTCCTTGTCTTTGGCCAATATCAGATTCTTGCCAAACAGCCTCAAAGGCTCTCCGCCTTGCCCCCTTTTTTATTTCATTAACAAGACTGAGCATGTCTTAGGTCATTCTGACAAGAATGCTTTCCTTACCCATTGTGGAATATGCATTATCAAAAGTAATGCACTTACGTCTTAGGTTGGTAAGGCTCTGTACAGAATTTTACAGGTCCTTGGATTGCCAGCCTGTTAAATTAATAACTCTGTTTGGGGGTCCATTTTCAGGTTCAAACCATGTGCTTTGGCTGTCAACATGTTGATGTTGTTAAAGACATGCTGTAACACAATTGGCAGGAATAAAAGTATTCCCAGGACAAAAAGGGCTGGCATGATCAAGCTATATATGCCATTCTTGAAGCTTGACCAAAACAGAAATACTGACCTCAGAACATGAGTAATTTTATCAGCAGTATCTGCAGCATCAAAACTCAGCAGAGCAGTATTCTTTAAATTCATAAGCTTACTATGCAAAGTTAAAACATCCAGAGAGTTGTTAGAATTATTCCAAATACCCTGCAAGTGTCTTTAAACTTTTTCCTATTTATAATGACTACTACTGTAAATTTTAGAACTAATATGAATCCAATGGTATTTGGCACAACACTTGAGATGGCTCCTTACTCTTAAACTCTGAACCTCCTTCCAATAATTTGAATAGGATAAAGAACATCAATCTGTTGTTCCAAATACCTATCTAAATCCTCTTGTATATTGAACACATTAGAAACATTTTTTTGCTAAACGATTAACAAAAGTAGCTGTCTTAACGCCTTGTGTCAAAGCAGTTGCAGAAGCAGTGGTACTAGCAATTAATATAATTAAAGCTGTTATACTAACAATAATCAAGCCCACTACCTTCTTGTTTCTGCTTAAAGCCTGATTCACTTCTTCCAGTACTTGCAAGCTTTTTTCAGAAGACCAAGGATCTGTGATACTTGGGGCAATAAAACAAAAGCTAGATGATAGACCTCCATAACTGACATGGATTGGCTCATTTCTAATGAATTTAAAATAACACAAGGTAAGTAGGATTCAGGATACCTTGAACAATAGGAAGCTAAAATAACTGCTTTCAGCCATGACTGCATACAAACTCAGCTATAGAGTTTGAAAAGCACTGGTGTTTGTGTGCTACCCATGCATGTTTTCATGTAACTAGTCTAGAACAGAGACTTTTAATGTGTTCTCCTGCAACCAAGAACCATTGAAATAAACTCTACAGGACCTTTTGATCAGCCTCATAGTTTTTGGTTTTAAATTTATATCTTTGATTCACTTTGAATTGATTTTCATGCAGGGTGAGATATTTGGACCTAGTTTCATTCTTCTGTATGTGAAAAACCAGGTTTCTCAGCACCATTTGTTAAAGAGGTTGTCTTTTTCTTCAGTGTATGTTTGGATCACTCAGTTAAAAATTAGGTTGCTGTAACTGCATGGATTTACTTCAGTGTCTTCTATGCTGTTCTGTTGTCCTGTAGTTTGTTTTGTGCCACCATCATGCCATGTTTGTGACCATAACTCTGGAATATGACTTGAGGTTACATATTCTAGCAGTGTTCTTTCTGCTTGAGTAGCTTTAGCTATCTGTGGCCATTTGTACTTCCATGTGCATTTTATTTTTTTTTCTAATTTTGTGAGGAAGATCATAGAGATTTTGATGGGCATCCTTGAATCCTTTTGGTAATATAGACAGTTCACCATGGTTAATTCTGCTAATCCATGAGCATGAGAGGCTTTTCCATCTTCTAAAGTCTCCTTTCATTTCTTTCTTTAGTGTCTTAGAATTTCTACTGCAGAGCTCTGTCAACTTCCATGGTTGGTTTATTTTTGGGTTTTGTGAATGTGATTCCTTCTTCAGATCTTTCTTGGTGAGTTCGTTACTGGTTTGTAAGAAAGAGGCTGACTTTCATATGTTTACTATGTATCATGCTACTTTGCTGGGGAAATCATTTATCAGGTCTAGGAGTTTTTAGAGTCCTGGAAGTATATGACTAAGTCTTTTGCAAACAGGGATATTTTGACTTATTCCTTTCTTATTTCTAGCCCTTTTATTTCTCTTGATTGTCTTATTGTTCTAGCTAAAACCTTAAACATTATGTTGACTAAGAGTTGAGAAAGCAAGGACAGGATCTAAGTCCAGATTTAGAGGGTGTGCCCTCAGGTTTGCTTTCATCAATTTTAGATTTTGTAAATGTTGGCTATATCCTCAAAATATAGGCATAGGCAAGGAGTTTTTGAACAGGAATCCAGTTATACAGGAAATAGTCACAAAAATTAGAAAAATATATGACATTAAGAAGTATCATTGATAATGTATCTTACTACATTCTTAGTATAAGTATTCTGGTATCATGGCCTTTCTTTAAACATAATGTCAGAATATGTTTTCTTTATTTCAGAATTTCAGTTTGAATAATATGTGTTAAATTATTTCCATGCATTTTTTTAAAAAAAGAAGTATCATTGACCAATTACATTAACATTAAGAAACACTGACCAAGAGAAGAGACCCTACAGAATAGGAAAAATGGTTTTCCAACTATGTATCAGACAAGGGATATGTAGGATAGCAAGAACCACAAAATATTAACACACACAAGAAAGAAAGGAAGGGAGGAAGGAAGAAACCATTTAAATCATCCAACCAATAAACTGACTAATGAAACAACCGACAGTTATCAAAAGAAGAAATACAAAATCCAATAAATACTTGAACAGTTAACTTTCTTCCCTCTCAGGGAAATGCAAGTTAAAGCTGCTGTGAGGTACTATGTCATCCCGGTCAGAATGGCTATCATTAAGAAAGCGAATGCTGGAGAGAATGTGGGGGAAAGAGAAACCCTTTTTTACTGCTAATATGAATTTAAGCTTTTTCAGTCTCTATGGAAACCAATATAGATTCAGCTCTTTTAACTACCATGTGACTCAGTCACTTCTGGATATACACACTGAGAACTTAAAATAAACCACAGAGATACTTGCATTGTTAGGAAACAGAATCAGTTTGAATGACCAACAGCATATGAATGGGCAAAGGGAATGTGGTACATGTAACAGTAGTATTATTCTTATCATGCGGCAATAAAGAAAACTAAAATCATGATTTTGCAGGGAAATAGGCACAACTGAAAGTCATTATGCTGAGTATAATAAGCCAGATATAGAACCTAGATTGTGTATGAGCATCTTTAAATATGTGTGCATTTGTAGGTTACAAAACCAGAAAAGAGACCTTAAAAAAAAATCCCACAAAGGGGAGTGAGAATCTGTTGAGACCATATCCAGAGGTTAAGCAGGGTCCCCTGGCTGAAGGATGGGGCCACCCACCCATCTCCAAAATTTTAACCCAGAATTGCTCCTGTATAAAGGAAATATGGGGACAAAGAGTGGAGCAGAGACTGAAGGGAAGGCCATCCAGAGGCTGCCCGACGTGGGGATCCATCCCACATGCAAACACCAAACCTAGACACTATTGTGGATCCCAAGAAGATACAGCTGTCTTCTGAGAGGCTCTGCCAGAGCCTGACAAATACAAATGCATATGCTCGCAGCCAACCATCAGACTGAGCACAGGGACCACAATGGAGGAGTTAGGGGAAGGACTAAAGGAGCTGAAGGGACGTTATCTGGCATCAATGAGAGGGGAGGCCCTTGGTCCTGTGAAGTCTTGATGCCTCAGTGTAGAGGAATGCTAGGGCAGTGAGGTGGGAGTGGGTGAGTGGGGAACACCCTCATAGAAACAAGGTAAGGTGTGATGGAATAGGGAGTTTGCAGAGGGGAAACCTGGAAAGAGAATAACATTTGAAATGTAAATAAATAAAATATCCACTTTTAAAATGGGGGTTGTAAGAGACCTTAAAGGAGATGAAACAGGAAGAGCAGCAGACCACATATAATGGGAAATCAGAGGGCACCAATGGAAGGAAAGTGAGGCATCTAGAGCTGAGAATAGGTGTAGAGGAGAACCATGGGGACAAACGAGAACACTGGAGACAGGTAAGAACAAAGCATAATAATACATGTATAAGGACATCATGAGGAAAGTCATTACTTTGTATGCTATCCAAAAAATATTCATTAATAAAATAAAAACCTGTGGGTTGTATGTGGATCTCAGAAATCCAGTGCCCTCTGGCAAGAAATGTCTGCTAGTAGATTTGATTTTGCATGCCACTTTCTCTGGCTTTCCAGATGTCCAGGCCATCTGTACTGAGCTGACTCTCTTCCTATAGAGGCATTTTCCATATCCCCTTTCTCTCCCATGTATAACAATAAACCTTTGACTTCCCTGTAGCAAGCAATGTGTTATAAGACATGAATGTCCTTCCGTGCTAGCTCTTCATGCCACCAAGAATAGCAATATGAATGATTATTTCTCTAATTCAGGAGAGCCTCATCTACCACATGGGGGAAATTGGTTTCTGTTTGCTCAGCCCCTCCTCTATGAAATAGGCTCTAGGGTCATACTTTCTCAAGAATCTCTTTGGAGAGACCCAGTTGTACTATTTGATAACATTGAATACATTATAGGTACACTTTTGTTCCTGATGTGTGAATCTATGTTCAGATGTATGATTCTCAGTGATGTTAAAATTTAACTTTACCATCCATCCAAGAGATTGTATGATTAAAGATGGAAATAGAAGACTGCAGTATCAGAAAAACAAGGGTCAAAGTTTTACCTATTATTTACTAGTTCTGGAAATTTAGACAACTTTTCCATCATAGTATCTAAAAAAGGGTTAATTTTACCTCAGGGAGGATGAGGATTAGGAATGTGAACTCAAATCATGCTAAAAAAAAAAATCTGTTTTTCTCATCCTATATAACTTTGCTACTGCATTGGAAATGTGGTAACTGCCATTTTGCAGTTAAGCAAACAGGTGAGAGTGACATGCCCATGTTGTGCAGATTGTGTGGGATTTTACACACAGAACCTGGTTTCAAAAACTTTAGATAAAAGGCATGCAACATATTTGCTCCCTTGAGTATTTTGTTGCTCCTTCTAAGAAGGACCGAATCACCCTCACTTGGTCTCACTTGGAAGAGAAAAATGTCTATTCCAAAAGGAAAAGTAGCATTGAAATCACTCAGATATTTCAGAATGGTCTCCCTACCTCAAGTTCTTTGTCATAGCCACAGAACCACTTACACAACGCAGTGATTGATTTCAGAAGCTGGGTGAAGAAATCTCTAAGAAGTCATTATTCTGCCTGCACATATACACCATCCATGAGTTAATGTATACTTAGGTATTTGTATGATATGCATGTTTATGTAAATTGTTACATTTAGTGACAGGATGTTGTGCTATGCTGGGTCAGAAATGCTTATAAGCATTGAATTCAACTCTTTTTTTCAGACCACGTGTTCCAATAAGGGCAGATCTGAACATAGGACTTTATGAAATGAGTTTTCATGGTGGCATGAAAGTTGTCCTTTCCAGAATAATTAAATGTCGAATTTTCTCTAGTAACAAGTATTCAGAAAGCAAAGAAACTAAATTTCATGGGTGGCACACGGCTGTGTTTTAGGATAGTTTTGAGGTTTCTTTCATTTTAATTATATATTCTCTGTTGTTTTGTAGATTACCATGTCAACTCACTAACGTGTTCATGCACTACATAGTCCGTGCTTTCTGATGTTAAGACATGGAACAAGAGGTTATTTTCTGACAGTGGGATATTATGATTGGATGTATGACATACATATGCTAATTAACATATGGAAGTCACACGGCTACAAATATGCAAATCAAATGGTAAGTATACCTTTGAGCATTATAGCTTTATACTTATAGTGATCACATGAGAATTAGTCCTGGTTTCTGAAAAGCAAGAGTGCTTCTGTCTTGTTTAGCAATGTTGAAGTACCATAATAGTAGCAATGAGGAACTAAATAGGGCGTAGCATTTTATGCAAAGCTTCCTACGCCAGATGTCTGAAAAATTAGAATCAATGTATAAGAAAGTTACTACATGAACCCTAGTTTGGTAAAATTGTCATTGCTGCTGCTTTTACACGTGTGCACACGTACACACACACACACACACACACACACACACACACATATGCAAACACATATATAAACCTTTTTTTTCTTTTAAGAAAGTTACATTTGACAGTTCAAACTTCTTACAGAGAAAAGAAAGCCAGGTGTGTAAGTTGTTTATCAAGGAAAATCATAAAAATCTCAATAATTCCTGGGATGACATTATTTTCAGTGGTTTATTTTTATACAAGCAGAGAATCCCCAGGCCTCCTTCAGCCGGGGAGCAGATAGGGCAACTTGACATGGCAGATCTAAGCATCGGAGTTCTTTGTGATCTGTAGCCTAGAACACGATCCTAACCTGAGGCTACCTCTCTGTTCCTTGGATCTTTCTCCAAGGCTGTCTCAGTTGTATTTGGAGCTAAGCCTGAGTAGCCCCTCTGCATAGTGTCCTGACTGTTGTTTATACCTTGTCCTTCTCAGAGAAGTGGGGAGGCCCTCCCCTAAACTAGTCTACAAAACATATGGTTACCGAGTCTTCAGAGCAACACTTGCTTATCCTACATGTGATAAATGCCCTGGAAATTCATTAGCTTCTGCTCATCTTTCTCTCTTGTCTCCTCTACCTTAAGATTAAGGAACACAGATAATTCATTTTCTCCAATTTTCTGCCTTCCCTTCTCAGGAATTATTATAAGCTCCTATGCTTGCACATAGTCATTACTGTGAAAAAATTAAAAAATCAGTAAATGTGAATAGTTTAAAGCAGTTCAGGGAGGGGAGTCCCAAAATCAGAGAAAAGGGGAGGACTTCCACCCTGGGATAGCCAGTAGGAGAAGAACATTAGGCTGTTGATTGACAGGGGTACTTATAAGAAGTCCATTTGACCTATGAGAGGTGGAGAGGAGTTGATTTCCTTTTTAAGTTTACAAAAGGAAATAAGTTTTAGACATTTTGGCTTTACCATTATTTGTAATTTGTACGAAAACCCACCTATTCACACGTTTGAGTCATAGTGGAAGCTTGGGAAACAGTTTTAGGTTAAAAGGATGAACACTCTTTAAGGTGAACTCAGGGAAGACAGAAACCTTCCATGGAGTAGAAGAGGAAAAAACTCACTTGATCTTGATCATTCAGTATGACTGCAGATTGTGAAAGAGGAGCTTTCCTCCTCTACCCAGAAGCCTGGAGGTATATAAATTTAGCATAAGGAGAAGCACTTTTAAGTCCATGCTTAGAAGACAACCAAAGGAAATTTCAGATCTTGAGCTTGTAATTATATAAAAGGTTTACCAGAGTTGAACCAATAATTTTCAGATCTCCATTGATTAATGTTAAAGTTCTGAGCTTTTGAAGTCTGAATACAACAGTAGCATAGCAAAGGGAGGAAATCTGAAGCAGTTCCATTCCTTTTCTACGCCTTAAATCACTTCCTGATTGCCATGTAAGCTCTCTCGTCCTCCATCCTTCATAACTTGCATTTACCAACATTACAACACCTTCTTTGACCCTAAACCACTTCATTACATCATCACAACTTGTGGGGAAAATTTAAAAAAGGCCGCCACTGCGGCGCAAGCCCGCCATCGTGGCGGGTCCCTACATCAGGGAAGAAGATCCTACGGTTCCAGCGGCCTGAGGGCCTTGGCGGCGGCGGGCCCCAGTAACACGAGGAAGTCCTTGGTTCCAAAAAGGTTTATTGACATGACGGATAATAGATGGATCTAGGCATACCCCCCAAAACTCAGGGCAGTCCCGAGTTATATAGGGAGGGAGAAAGGGGGAGGATTAGGGGAGGAATGTTTAATTTGCTCTGCCCTCTGGCCTTCATTAGTATGTAAATCTCTAGGGCCTGAGGCCTATATGTGACTCAATGGAAATGTGACTGTTTTCAGGATCCTAGATAATGGGAAGGACCGAACTCCTGCCGGTTCTCACGCAGAATTCCACGGAGAATCTCGGGGTTCTAAGTACCTGCTCAACCATGACCCAGGATACCCTTATACAGACCCACAGCAACTTAAGCTTCTGTATCCTCTGACTTCTCATAAACTTGACACTTTTTTTTTCTATCCAACAATTTACCATGAGACACAAGTGGTTGATTACGGGGAACAGTAACTGTAAAGTGAGTTCCTATAGATAAAGGTATAGTAAAAGGTTCCTTTGAAAGCTGTTTTCTGAGTCTTGGAAATGAGGCAGACTGTGTCTAGACCTAGTGGTAGCAACTCTACTAGGAGTGAAGCTTAAGCCTGACTTTTACACAGGAGGCAGACAGAGAGGGTATCTGAAAACTTGGTTTCTGCTGTTAAACTAATAAATTACTTACCAGTCTAGTTATCAAACCACTCAGAAAACTGAAAAAGATAAATTTCACCTGAGTAAGCACGAAGTGTAGACCAAGTAGCTTCTGAGTTTATTAAAAATGACAGAAGCTTGTCTACTACCTAGACAGTTACTCAAGGTTCCTCTGTGGTTTGTTGGGCTTCTATGTTCAGCTGCCAGGCTCAGAAGACTTGACAGACTCTTCTATGAAGCAGGAACTTTGTCCTACCTGTCTAGGCAAAGTGAGACAGTCACCTTCCCAGTGTCCTGCTTATCCACAGTTTTGACAGTGCGCTGTCAGCAGTTGAGGTGAAGGGTAGTTTATAGCTCAGTGGCCAGCCTTGCCACATTTAAAGAAACCATCAGGTGGAGGTTATTCTGTGCCCATTATTTTCTTTAGAGAGGAGTGCTGCCAGGAGCTGAGGTGTCTATCACAAAAAAGTTTTTTTATTAAAAATTTTAAATGTCACATTCTGCATATCTCTGAAGTGTTTGAGGACCATCTGTCTATCTAAAGTATATCAAATTAGACAAACTTCGCTTATTTCTAGTTACTGACTTTGAAAATGTATGCAGGAAGCTTAATAAGGCTTGTCCCTGTAATTATTTCTGTTCCTACATGACTATAGAGTTCTCAACGCATTAAAGGATTTGATCATTTATAATGTAATGACTACCAACTTGCAATTCTTAATTATCACTAATAATTTCTAATAATTTAGTAGCTTTCATAAGGCTAGGGCTTTATGTTGCATCCCTGATAGATGAAGTGGTTTTGAATGAAGCCCTTCTAATATCAAAATAAAACGTTTAATCGTAGATACAGTCCACAGAGAGTCTGGCAACTTTGCTGAGCCTACTACATTATATTATTATGAAATATTGCAGATTTCTGTATCGTTTATCCAAAAAGCTAAAGTTTAAAATTCAAAGAAGCTACACCAATATTACTGTGAAATTGAGTAGACCTTAGGAGTTTATAAATGTTGTTTAAAGACAAAGAATCTAGGTAAATATTACTGTGGACCTGACTAGACCTTAGCAGTTTATAGATCTTGAGTGCCAAATATTACCTTATTTGTCAAGTGTATGTTGTTACATATCTAAATTTTCTTTTTTTAAAGATTTGCTTATTTTCTTTATTTGCGTACCCTGGAGCTGTCTTAGGACACACCAGAGGAGGGCATCAAATCCTCTTACAGATGGTTGTGAGCCATCATGTGGTTGCTGGGAATTGAACTCAGGACCTCTGGCAGAGCAGTCAGTGTTCTTAGCCACTATGCCATCTCTCCATCCCTTATCTAAATTTTCTAGCAGCTTGTTGTTGAGCTGTTAGCAAAGATGAGTAACAAGACATATAATTTAAATTAGCTTCTGTTAATCCAAATAGACATTTATGAAATTCCATTATCATATACAGAGTATTTTAAACCAGAGTTGAATCATATCTACAGTATATTGCAGCAAATGTAACTGCATTTCTATCATACAAAATCCATACATACCTAAAATTTTTGAGATTTGTTGCTTTCTTAGTCTAAAAGGAGATATAATAGTAAACTAAGGGCTTAGTAGGACTGAGAAGTTTTAGAGTTGTTCCTTTTTAAAATGACCCTGTGGTCATCTTAAGATGCTGAAATCACATGTCAGGTTGTAAACTATGTAGCCATTTACATCCTGGTGAAGTCACCAGCCAAGAAAGCTATTTAAAACATTAATTTTTTTCCTAGTAGATATCTGTCTGACTGTCTGTCTGTCTTAAATGAGATGCATCCAAGTTACATTCACAAATACATACAGATACCCATGTATGGATTTTTAATTATAAGCCTTTTATTACAAGTTTAAAAGCCAAATATTGTTGCAGATTATTTAGATTTTAAACCATACCCAATAAGTAACTTCTAAATTTGTAGATCAGATTTTACAGCAGGAAATATGGAGACTAAGTATGGAGCAGAGACTAAAGGAAAGGCCATCCAGGGACGGCCCTACCTAGAGATCCATCCCATATACAGTCATCATACCCGGACGCTATTGCAGATGCTGGGAAGTGCTTGCTGACAGGAGCCTGATACGGCTGTCTCCTGAGAGGCTCTGCCAGAGCCCAATAAATACTGAGGTGGATGCTCACAGCCAACCACTGGACTGAGCGCATGTTCCCAGATGGAGGAGTTGGAGAAGAGACTTCAGGAGCTGAGGGGGTTTGCAGCCCCATGAGGGGAGCAACAGTGTCAACCAGCCAGATCCCTCGGAGCTCCCGGGGACTGGACCACCAACCAAAGAGTACACATGGAGGGACCCATGGCTCCTGCTGCATATAAGGCAGAGGATGGCCTTGTTGGACATCAGTGGGAGGAGCAGCCCTTAGTTCTGTGGGGGTTCGATGCCAGTGTAGGGGAATGCCAGTGGGTGAGTGAGTGAGTGAACACTCTCATAGAGGTAGGGTGTGGGGGATGGGATAGGAGGTTTCTGAAGGGGAGACCTGGAAAGGGGATAACATTTAAAATGTAAATAAAGAAAATATCCAATAAAAGAAAAAGATTAAAAAAAGATTTTACAGCATAAATTTAAGACTTTTTAAAAAAATTTTGTCTTTGAGAATAGAGTTCAAAGAAGTCAAGAAGCAAAAGATTTGTTTTAAGGGTAGGGAAGTGGAACCTTAGGTGCAGAGTAGAGCAAGTTTAGATATAAGATATTTGAGGATCATCCGTCCAATGACCTGAGAATTTGGAAATCAGATGTGCCAACTTCTGGGCCAAGTTGTTATAAAATCTGAGTCCTTGAAGGAAGAGAGAGAGAGCACGTTTAGCTTAGCACAGCCTGGCTGCAGAAAGCCAGAAGGGGGGGAAGGGCACAGGATTCATGTGGACAGGCTGTAGGGGCCAGAGCCATGGGAAGGACATGGCAGAATTTAGAATTTGGAATCAAATTCACAGACAAATAATCTGCACGTACCTCAGCAGTAGTTCTGAGAGCTGACGCTGTAGCAAAACCGTGTGTTGAGTGAGCTGTAGTTTTTGCTTTTATCTGACTCTGACTTGTTGCAAGCTTTCAGCTAAGAGGCTTACACAGTGTGGGGAGGGAAACGAGAAACAAACAAACAAACAAACAAACAAACAGAGCTAGGAGGGAGGAAAACAGAATTAAGAAAGGAAAAAATTATTTTCATGTTTCCCCAATTTGAGTAGTATATTGTGGCCAGGTTTGATAAGTTTAGGAGCTAGGAGTTCCAGTATCCAAGTTCCGTCGGTGAGGAGTCCCAGACTTGAATCTGAGGCTTCCCAGGGACCCAGGGGAGACCAACTGAGAAGGTACAAGCTGTTCAGGGAACCATCATTCAATGGATAGGAGCCAGGGCTAAGCCTAAGCAGACGCGATGTACCAGGATTTTCAAGAAAAGTCAACACTGTGAAAAACCATGCTGGAAGAACAAAGCCTCATCCAGGGAAATGGACAGACTCAGAGAAGCTTTTAAGCCAAGTAGAGAGAGAGAATTCACCAATTGTCAGGGTTGGATGGAGTGTCTGCTGATCAGTGGAACAGAAAGATCTGTTGCAGGTTCAGTGGCCAGGTGGGTTTCCAGTGTGGCTAGACACCAAGAGAACCCCGCCCCGCCCCCACCTCTCCAGTTTACGGTTCCAATGTTATGAACTATATAATGCGGTGAGAGGGTACCTTTGACAGGCCTGAGCGAAGGTGTACCACTGAGAATTTACACTCTGCAACAGATCTGGTGTAAAAGGAGTTTATTGAGGGGGAGGAGAAGAAGGAGAGAGGACCTAAGTGAGGGATAGAGGCAACAAGAGAATCATGAAGGCAGAAAGGAGGGCGAAGAAGGGGCAGAGAGAGAGAGAGAA
>NW_021605171.1:1947674-1995070 GCF_004785775.1 Grammomys surdaster | reverse complement strand
AGGGAGAGGGAGGAGGGGAGGAGAGGGAGAGGGAGAGGGAGAGGGAGGAGGGGAGGAGAGGGAGAGGGAGAGGGAGAGGGAGGAGAGGGAGAGGGAGGAGAGGGAGGGGGAGAGGGAGGAGAGGGAGAGGGAGAGGGAGGGGAGAGGGAGAGGGAGAGGGAGGGAGAGGGAGAGGGAGAGAGGGAGAGAGAGAGAGACAGAGAAGAGACACACACACAGAGACAGAGACAGAGAGACAGACAGAGACAGAGCAAGGGAGGGAGAGAGGTGGAGGGAGGAGGGGAGGATACATAGAAGAACACCCAGAGAAAGCTGAAGTGGAGTGGTCTTCTTACCTGCAGTATACCTGATGGCAGGTGACAGTGTACTCAATTGCTAGTTCCCTGAGAGCAGGCCAGAGGGATTTCCTGTACACTAACAACTCCCAGACATTGTCATCTGTACTCTGACCTACACACACCACAGCATGAATGCACACGCACATGTGCACACAAAAAAATAAGTTAACAGGTAAGGGTAATACAATTTTTAAATGTTTCTATCCTCTAAATTAACATCTTGTCCATCTTTTTCAATTTAGATATTTGGTTTTAAATCTTGTATGTATGAGTTCTTGCCTACACATATGTGTGTACATTGTATGTGTATGCAGTGCCTGTATAGGCCCTGAGAGGCCAGAAGAGGGTGCTGGATCTCCTGAAACTGGATTTATAGATGGTTGTGAAGGACCACATGGTACACATTATTTGTGTACCATGGGAATAAATAGCAAGATAAGCATGCTTGGATCCGGGGTGTAGGGATCACAATGCTGATGAAGAATTGTCAGCAGGAGTCAGTGCAAGTGTCCATTTCCTTACCCAAAATTCTACGGCTTAAAATTAGCTTTGAAAACTGACTTGAATTTTCATGCAAATGAAACAGACTGATACCAGTGTTTCAAACTGGTGCATATGTGTGCATGTGTATACATCCGTGCCTGTATGTAGACATGGGCAAGTGTGGGTGAACATGTGAGTATGTGCATGTGTAAAGTAGGGGCTTATTAAAAAAGGCTACATGGGTGCTAAGGAAGAGAGACACATGCTTAATACTAGGACAGTACGAACCTACAGGTGGGTGTGGCCTTCTCACCTAAGCTAGGTTTTTATTTTTTGTTTTAAGGCGCAGGTTCATGTAGCTCAAATTAAACAAACAAAAAAAAAACACTGACTTATTTTGCCTGTTTGTTTGTTTTTTTTTTTTAGAGAACTTATGGTAGAAACTGGACAAATAATGGGTTAACTTTTGTTTTACTTGCTGGTAGAAGCCAACAGAAGACCTGCAAGCTCTGTATGTGTTCTCTTCATCCATTTAGGGAGAAGAACATGTACTGTGTGCCCTTAATGTGTTTCCCTTCTATTTAATGGTGTTTAAAGCCCACTCTGTTGATCTCCAACTTCTTTGCTGACTGCTGACATTGACTGTGTGCTGGCCATTAGCCCTGGCCATCATTGCTTCTGTTGACTTTGCAGGTGTCTTGCTGACTCTTAAACTATTCTCTCTTTGTTCTCAAATTCATATGGCCACCTTGTAGTTTCACCATGGAGCTGACTCCCGTTATAGCTACCAAGATGGAGCTGCAGTCTTTCTTGATTGCCTTATATTTACCACCTGTCTGTGGAGTGGTCTGGGATGGTCTCCTTTCTGTTAGAATCCACCCTTACCTTCAGTTTAGTCTGTTACAATTAGAAGTTTTAAAAGTGAAAATATAGGAATGGCAACAGATCCTTGCCTATGTTTCACAAAGCTTTGTGGGGGCAGCTAGCAGGGCGGTCATTACTGTCCATTCTTTCCAGAGCTCTGTGTTTCCTTTACCTAGTCCGTTTGGTTGTTTCATAACAAGCTGGATATAAGCAATGATCTTATTCATCTTTCACAGTGCTCCTGTCTCCCTGTTTTAACCCTAACCATCCTAACCCTAGCATCTTTTTCTATTGTAATATTTGGATCAACATGCAGCTTTCATCCTGGACTCTTTCCCCACACTATCTATGACAAGCTAGCTCCTGCCTCAATACATTTGAATATTTTCATAGAATCAATATTTGCACCCAAACTGAATAATGGGAAATGTTATATCATCAAAAAATATGACTAATGTTGTTTTCCAAATGGAAGCTAACTGGCTACAAATACCTCAAAACAAAGCAATATTTTGAAAGTCTAGCTCAAAAAATTGCTGTCATGTTACCAGGAAAAGACTGCATTCAGAGTCTGGTGTATTATTGTTGTGAAAAAGAAAAGCTAGCATATGTTAGAAAGAGTTGTTTTAGTTACATTTCTATTGTTTTGACAAACACTGTGACTAAAACAACTTATAAAACCAAGAGTTTAAATTGTCTTACCATTTCAGAGGGTTAAGGTTCATGATGACAACAAAGGCATCATGAGAGTTCATAACCTGATCCGTGAATAGGTGGCAGATAGAAGCATACTGAGAATGTGCCATCTTGGCACAATAGCACCTAATTGGTCATTAAGCAAACACTATGCACAGATGTTTTCTAATGGTTTATTATATTTTCAACTGCTTAAGAAAACCAAGCAACAAGACAGCATTGTTAAACCTAAATAGTATCTTCTCCTTAACAGAATTGCTCCTAGCTTAAGGAATTACTACTTTTGAACATCAATTTTGCAGCAATTACAATGTGTCTTGTAAAATGAAAACACTAAGTATATAATAAACTACTTTTCAGTTGGGTACTGAACACCCAGAAGAGAATTGGATTCTACCAGAGGCTCTTCATCTTTTAATGACTTTCAATTTCATTATTTGTAGATTATAGACAGCTAATAACACTGAGAATACATTTTGGTTCTAGCCATTCAAGCAAATTCTCACTGATAAAGAAAACCCACTATTGTCTATTTCGTCATCCTTTTATTCTGCGTAAATAAAAACTCATTGACTCTTTCTTTGAATGTACTTCAATGCTGCTCTGACTCCTGAAGGATTTAATGAGTCAAACAAAGTCTGTGGTAATTTTACTTTGTATATGTCATGGAGTCATGATTAAAGTCTTTTAAATTTGTCTTTTAACTTTCTGGCACCGAATTTTGAAGTTGAAATGTAAATTTTTAAAGACATTTACTGGCATGAGAATGTTTTCCCTCTTGACTTGCAGTAACTTTAAAAGTCAATTGCTAGTAGCTACTTAAATCTACTATAATTATTGCTGGGATTAAACATTCTCTAAGAACTCTGACTTAGCCTGCTGAGAAACAAAGACTAATTCCCTCAAATGTTTCATATTGTGAGGAATGTAATGTGAGATGTAAGAGATTCCTTATTTCCACTTTGGCTGTTGGCATTCTGTGAGTAACCTCTTTGTCGTTATAATAGAATCCACAGACTGGGTGTGGACTTCTCTCATCGGTGAAATTTACGGTTGTGCATTAGAGGGCTATAATACTAAGTCTGGTAAACCTGAGTTTACATATGCAGAATTTTATGTAACTCTTTGTTAGCATAGAAGTCTGCAACCTGTTGCTTAGATTGTAGAAGGGAAGCCAAGGACACTCGAAAGACAGCCTTGAGATGTGTTGAGTTGAAAGAGACTGTGCCATTAACAAGGATAATGGTTCAGACTCAGTACTAGTGAAGTCATGGTTAATGGTGGAGTAACTACAACCATTAGTATGTAAGCCTGCACAATTTGTCATATCTATTTATAAATATTTGCCTTTGTACCACAGATAAGTGTAGTTCTTTCTCGTCAAAGAAACTTCTTTTTTTGCAATAGTTGGAGACTACTCCAGAAAACACAGCCAATTAGTACGCAGGGTTATGGAGCCCAGTGTCACTGGAAACATCTATAAACACCTTCCACACCTAAGACTCAGGAAATTTTTAGAAGAGGATGAAGGGTGATAATAACTTCCAGAGGATCAAGACCTTTGGTGTGAGATGTAATGTCAGATGATATACCTATGAAGCCTCAGCAGCATGATTACCCAAATGTGAGCTGAACAAGAGGGACACCAATAAACATGGCAAACTGCATGGGGGAAAATCCTACGAGGCCTCAACCCTCCACAAACAAACAAACAAACAAACAAACAAACAAACAACCTTATAGGCTACTGAAGAAAGCTGGGAATGGGAGAGGTGGCCCTCTCCAGGGAAGAACACGAGTTGGTTGTTCAGTGCCAAACAGTCCTGAAAGTATACATGCACTTAGCATTATATGAATGGAACATGTTATATTTGGGAACATATATGTGTGTGTGTGCTCAATTAATAGACAAAAGAAGCCAGGGATCTGAAGGATAGAGAGGGACACATGAGAAGGTTTAGATGGAGGAAAGGTAAGGGGAAATGTTGTAATTAAAAGTAAAAAATGGGCATTTGGCTCCCGCTCTCACAGCCATTGCAGTACATTGAGTTCCATAGAGACAGCGCCCGGGCATGCGAGAGCCGGACGGGCACTGGGCGACTCTGTGCCTGATGGAGGAAAATCAACTAAACGTGGGCAAAGGAGATCCTAAGAGGCCAAGAGGCAAAATGTTCTCATATGCATTTTTTGAGCAAACCTGCCAGGAGGAGCACAAGAAGAAGCACTCAGATGCTTCTGTCAACTTCTCAGAGTTCTCCAAGAAGTGCTCAGAGAGGTGGAAGACCATGTCTGCTGAAGAAAAGCGGAAATTTGAAGATATGGTAAAGGCTGACAAGGCTCGTTATGAACGAGAAATGAAAACCTACATCCCTCCCAAAGTGGAGACCAAAAAGAAGTTCAAGGACCCTAATGCACCCAAAAGGCCTCCTTCTGCCTTCTTCCTGTTCTGTTCTGAGTACCACCCAAAAATGAAAGGCCGGCATCCTGGCTTATCCATTGGTGATGTTGCAAAGAAACTAAGAGAGATGTGGAACAACACTGCAGTGGATGACAAGATGCTCTAAGAGAAGAAGGCTGTTAAGCTGAAGGAGAAGTATGAGAAGGATATTGCTGCCTACAGAGCTAATGAAAACCTGATGCAGCAAAAAAAAAGGGGTAGTCACGGCTGAAAAGAGCAAGAGAAAGAAGGAAGAGGAAGATAATGAGGAGGATGAAGAGAATGAGGAAGAGGAGGAAGAAGAGGAAGAAGAAGAAGAAGAAGAAGAAGAAGAAGAAGAAGAAGAAGAAGAGGAGGAAGAAGTTGGTTCTAGTGCACTTTTTTTTCTTGTCTATAAATCATTTAACCCCCCTGTACACAACTCACTCCTTTTAAAGAAAAGAATTGAAATGTAAGTCTGTGTAAGATTTGTTTTTAAACTGTACAGTGTCGTTTTTTGTATAGTTAACACACTACCGAATGTATCTTTAGATAGGCCTGTCCTGGTGGTATTTTCAATAGCCACTAACCTTGCCTGGTACAGCCTGGGGGTTGTAAATTGTCACGGAAATTTAAAGCAGGTTCTTGTTGGTGCACAGCACAAATTAGTTATATATGGGGACAGTAGTTTTGTTTTTGTTTTTCTTTTCTTTTGGTTTTATTTTCGGGTTTTTTTCTTTTTCCATCTTCAGTTGTCTCTGATGCAGCCTATATGAAGATAATTGTTGTTCTGTTAGCTGAATACCTCTTTGTAATTGCAAAAAAAAATTGTGGCTGTTTTGTTGGCATTCTGAATGCTTCTAAGTAAATGCAATTTTTTTTTATTAAAAAAAGGTAAAAAATGACACAAATAGCAGGTGAAATAATGATAATTACTTATAAAAATAATGATAGTGATTCAGAATGATAGACAGGTCAGGGCTTTCTCTCACTCACTGCCAGTGACGGGCTTAAATAGCCTCAGTTTCTTTAGATCTCCTGATGGGGGCCTATTAGTACTTTCAATGCAATCTCATAAGCCTAGCACAAAGAATCAAGGGAGCTACTTGACATACAAAACTAAATTGCTTTCTTTCTTCCCTAGTAGTCCACCTTTGTGCAGTCTTTATATTGGCAAGTTGATTTTCTTGTAAGTGGCCCCTCTCTGTAAAATGGAAGTAGAACAAAGAACTAGTGTTTCCAGCAAGGTCCTGGCCATGGTTTCCAGTTGATGTCCTGTATTGTACTAGAATCTCCCCAGGCCCTTGTCAGACCTTTAGGAATCCATACTCTTCTGACTGTAAGAAAAATCATCAAATTTATCACTTCCTTATAAACTCATTGCATCCTTCTACACTGCTATTCTTGGTTTTTATTATCATATTGCTACCAACACATAACACCTTTTAAGATATTTTTCATGAAATTGATTGATTTATTGTGAGAAGACTGTGTGCCCACATTGTAGTGCATGTGTGGAACAGGAGGGCAGGGTTTACAGGGTCAGTTCTCTCCTTTTAGGATGTGGGACCCAAAGAACTGCTGAGCCCTTTCACCAGTGCAAATATTTTTCTTTAATATTTTTATTATTAAATAATTGTACTCACGCACATACAAATGCACTTGGCTTGTTTTTAACCTCAACCTCTCATCCCCGATGAACTTTTTTTTCCACAAGGACCTCTTCCTACTTTCATTGTTTTTTTGTTTCATTGTTTTGTTTCGTTTTATTTTTTTTCATGATCTACTAAATTTAATTAGGATTGCTAGAGAGAGCCTAGGTGCGTATTTACTAGTATACTAGTGACTGCACCATTTAAGAAAATTACTTCCTCTCTCTAGCAGACATTTACTTCTAACAGTTCCTTGGGGGAAGATTGGAGCCTTTTGAGTCCATCCTGCATCCATGATGAAATATTGATGGGCAAGTCTCATGTAGGTAACCACAGTTTCCTTGAGTTCATTAAACACAATGGCCATGCTCCATCCTGAAGACAGCATTCCATGGCATTTCTTTACAAAGTTTGGCTTTCACACTTTTTCAGTCTACCCCTTTGTGAGCCATGAAGAGTGTGATACAGAGGTCTTATGCAGGGATTAAACACTCAGCATCTATTTATTTTCTATACTTTGAACAGTTATGAGTGTCTGCAAGTAATTGCTCCATTGATTCCCACTGCACACAGAAGCTTCTCTGACTATGATGGAAAGCCTCACTAACCTAAATACGTGAACACGAACACATAAAGGAAGCTTAACAGTGTGTTCACTTAGAAAAACAGCATTAGGAAATTCTCTGTAACACTTCTAGTTATAGACTTCTGACAAGGTTTACAGTACCAGGCATAAATACTATCTTGCAAAGTGGGCCTCAAACCCAATTTTAAAAGGTTGGTTTCCAGTCCAATAGTAATTCCCCTATTGCACTAGTAGGTACATCTTTGCTGGAAGATTGGTATTGTAGCTCACAATGCTCTCAGATAGATATGATTATTGATGGATTTTCATCTCTAGAAGCCTAAATAGAACTTTGGGTCACTATAAAAGCCAGCCAGCAGCAAGGAAGAGCTTCCATCCAAGTTTCAGCTGCACTTCTCAATGTCCTGTAAGTATATATGTAGTCTTTGCCAGCAGGGCCTTAAATCTAGGTGCAATGAGCAATAACAATTGCCTGTGTTATTTGTAGAGGGGCTGTGTTACCTCTGTGACCACAAACACAAAGGGAGTCATTCCACAGCTGGACTGGAATTTTTAAAAATAGTAATATTTAATATGGCTTCTGGGAGTAGTATTATCAACTCATGCAGGATATGTATGTCTATTACAACTCTTCTAAAAATTATTACTTTGAGCTATTTTATAAAATAATAGGTTCTCATATTGTGCTGGCTAGTCTTATTTTTATTTATATTTTTAATGGCCACAAACTAGAGTCATCTGAACGGAGGAAACCTCAATTGAGAAAAATGTCTTAAATAATTGGTACACAGGCAAGCCCATAAAGGTTTTTTTTTTCTTTTATTTTTTTTTATTAATGATTGATGTGGAAGGCCCAGCCCATTGTGGATGGTACTATGACTAGGTAGGTGGTGGACCTGGAACGAATAAGAAAGCAATCTGAGAAAACCATGGGGAACACAATAGTAAACAGCATCCTCTTCCCTCATCCTCATCATGGCCTCTGCAGCAGTTCCTGCCTTATGGTTGTAGCCTTGAGTGCCTGTCCTGACTTCTCTAGATGATGGATTACAAGCCATGAGCTGAAATAAATCCTCTCCTCCCCATGTTGATTTTCATCATGGCATTTATCACCAGCAATAGAAACTTTGACTTATGTGCTTTTTGTTCATACACCCATGGCCAGGTTGATCCCTCCCCATCCCTCCCTTATTCTGAGTGCTCCCAATCTACTTTCATAACAACTGCTCTACTATTCCTTTCCTTTAAGTGCTCTCTCCTCCCAACCACACAGTGGTCCCATTCTCTCTTCTAGCTTCAAGAGACATTTCACTTTAAAAAATGCAACTCTAAAACTTTGAGGCTAGTTTTCCCATATGAGACAGAATGTGTGGGGTTTGTCTTTCTTAGCCTGAATAACTCATTCAGAACAAGATTCTTCAGTTTCATTATTTTCTTACAACTTAGAGTTTTTTCTTCCAGCTGATGAAATCCCACAGTGTATGGAAACCTCTGTATCTCTGTCACAAAACATAAAGTCTGTGGGGATATGGCTAGGAGTGGTATAGATAGGTCATATGGCAGTTCTATGCTTTTGCTTTTTTAGAAACATCCACAGTGATTTCCATAGTGCATTCACACCACTAGTGGCTAAGTCTTTCTTTTTCCATACAAGCATACTAGCACTTGCTGTGTATGTTTTCTTGATGGCAGCCAGTCTTGAGAGGGTTGGGGTAGAGTCTCAAAGCAGTTTAACTTTCCATTTTTCTGATGGTTATGGATGTCGAATACTTAACAAATATATTTTGTGTATGTGGATGGTTTACCTCCATGTGCCTGTGTACTGCTTGTTTGCTTGCTGCTTGGGAAGACCAGAGTGGGGTGTCAGATCCCTTGGGTGTGGAGTTGCCAGTGTTTCCTAGCCATTATGTGGATGCTGAAAATCATACCCAGGACTCTCAAAGAGCACTCAGTGCTCTTAACTGCTGAGCAATCTCTTTAACACTGTTGAACACTTTGAAAATGTGTATCAGCTATTTATATTTCTGTATAGATTAAAGATTATTGTTAATGTTCTGTATATATTAATTAATGCTGGAAGTTAATATATTCTTAACCAACTTTTCCCCAAATAATCACACAAAGACCTTTTAATATTTCAAAGCCTTAGGCGTTAGCTAAGCAGACTCTCAACTAGCTCATCTAAGTTAACCCAACCACCTGGGCCTGTTCAGCCATGCAGCTAGCTATACCTCCCAGGCCCATAATCACGTGCATCTCCTCTGATGTCTCCCAGCAAAACGCCTTTCCTAATTCTCCTTCCCAGAGTTCCTTTCTTCCTCACAGGAAGTCCCAACTTCCACTTCATGCACAGCTAATTTGCCATCAAAATTTTATTAAAGCCAATTAGCGAATGCCCTTAGGCAGGTGAGGAGAGATAGAGATAGAATTTCACAGTGGACCCCAACATTTCTGCATTTGAAAACTCTGCTTAGTTTCTTTGTCCATTTGACAGAGTGCTTTGTTTTTTTGATGCTATTTTTTTGTGATTTTATTTTTATGTGTATGTTTGTTTGACTGAATGTATATATGTGTAACTGTGTGTGCTTCCCAGAGGCCAGAAAAAGGTGGTGTGTAATCTGACACTGGAGTTACAAAGAGTTGTGAGCTGCCATGTGGGTCCTGGGAATTAAACCCTGGTCCTCTGGGAAAGCAGCCAGTGCTCTTAAACAGTGAGATATCTTTGTAGCCCTTTTGATATTATTTTTAAAAAGCTGATTATATATTCTAGATACTAACCCTCTGAATATCTGGAAATATCTTTCCTGAAAATGTTTTGTCTATTCTTGGTCTTTTGTGCTTACATATGAATTTAAAGATTTTTTTTATTTCTATGAAAAATGGGGTTGGAAGTTCGATAGGGATTGCATTCATTCTGTGCATTTATTCTTTTAGTGGGATAGCAATCTTGACAATATTACCTCTTCCAGTCTTTGTTGTGAAGAAGACTTAAAGGAAGAAAAGTGAAAAGCTCACTAAATGAATGTATGACATTGTGAAGAAATAAAAAATTAAACATATTAATATTAATTCTTATTTTATAAAACATGGTCTAAATGTATTCAGAAACAATGGAAAGAGAAAAGCAGTAAGAACTCACCAGAGGATACAATCAGAATATATAATTCAGAAGAGAAGTGACCTAAACACAAACATGAGCAGCTTTAGTAAAATATTTTTACTTTTACTGATTTTAAATGTTTTCAAATGATAGATTTGAATATAATTTCTTAGGTGCTACTCATCTTGACTTGCACTTTTAATTATGTGTGTTTATATGTCTGTATAGGTATATGACATATGTATGTGGGTCCTCATAGAGGCCAGAAGAGAGTATCAGATCCCCTGGCATTGAGTTTACAGACTGTTATGATCCATGTGATGTGGGTGCTGGGAACTGAACTCTTGTCTTCTGGAAAAGCACCAAGTGCTTTTCCACCACCTCTTTTATAGCTACCTCTCTCTCTCTACACACACACACACACACACACACACACACACACACATACACACACACACAAATGCACTGATTTTTCAGATAGAGTGTCTCATTGTGTCAGGCAGGTGAGGTTTACTGGCCATCCAGCCATCCAGACCCTGAGATAGAGCATCCTCCATTCCATCCCTGGGGTTACAAGTGTGTTGCCATACCCAGGAATTTTATATTGTTGTTAGGGAATCAAATTTAAGT
This sequence comes from Grammomys surdaster, assembly GCF_004785775.1. NCBI lineage: Eukaryota > Metazoa > Chordata > Mammalia > Rodentia > Muridae > Grammomys > Grammomys surdaster. The sequence goes on along the minus strand of NW_021605171.1, from coordinate 1,984,305 downwards.
CCCCAAGCTGGCAAGGCAATCATTTTACCTCGTCAGCCAGATTTTTCACATCGTTAAACTGTACATTGGATGGTCTAAAAAAATGGACAATTCCTAATCTATAAACTCAAGAAGATTATATCATAAAGAAATGGAAAACCCAGGTAGACCAATAATGAAGAACAAGGTTGAATATGAATATATTTTTTATTTCTTATTCATTTACTTATCATCAAAGTCCATAAAAATAAGCTAATATTTTGATAGTCATTTCTCTTTTTTCTTCTAGATAGATCCAATAGAAATTAATTATTCCTGTAAAGACAAAACTGGCCTTTGATCTTATTTTAATATTGTATCTCTAGCTTCTCACACATTTGAATCATTAATCATGATTGTTATCAATTCTAAATCCCTTATGTAAGAACTTCAGAGATTATATAATCAGAGCAATTAAAAGTTTCCCACTAAGCAAAGGAAAGTGTTATTTATTTTCTGATTGCTTCCTTTCTAATTATTTTCTGTACATGGGGAATATATTGGAACACTTATTAAACAATCTTTTAGAAATGTGATTCATTTATCAAAACAGTTTTTAAATTTTTGATTGACATACATTGATGCTACATCTGCATGGGGTAAAGAGTGTTGTTTCACTCCCAGTATGTGACGTGCAGAGATTAAATGTGTGCACTTAGAGGCTCACCTCCTCAAACATTAGTCATTTCTTTATGGGATACTTTATGGAATGCTTCAGGAACTTTCCTGGTAGAGTTTCTAAGTATACCTTACATTGTTAGCTAGAACCAGTCCTTATAATAGAACACTAAAATTCACTCCTATTCTCTGTGGCTGTGTAACTATGTTAGGCTACAACAAAGTCTTATTAACTATAAGTCTAAAATTATGCTCCAATATCTTCTCCACCCACAATTTTATAGCTATAGCACCAGAAATCAACAACAGGATGACCTTTAGAAATTTTCCAAGCACAGAGAGTTAGCATGCTTCTGAACTGCTAACAGTGAAAAGAGAAAGTAAAAAGTTATGGGCACATTGTGGAAAAATGGCAGAATAAATCTAAGAGTCATAGGTCAGGAAGACTATTTACGCCTCCCCTCATATGACACTTTGCCCCCTGTAAATTCTCCAGAAAAGGCACTGTCAATTCTAGGGCCTAATGAATGTGTGTATTTTTGTTATTCTATAGGCAAAGGTCAAAATCCTCCAGAATTATTTAGCATGAGAAATAACATCCATATAGGCCACACGTGAGCCTTTGGGAGTCATTTCTGCCTCATAGCAGAGTCCCTGGGCTCTGCGCCCAGCTCTGAGCACCCATCTCTCTGCCCAGTGCTCCCTGTCAGATATTATTTGCTCTGATTCTCATTGCTTTTCAGTTTGTTCGTAGTAGGCAAGCATTATGTTACTCTCTGCCATCCTTGACTCAACATTTTGAACCCAAAGCCTATTCAAACTGGAGTTAAGGTAGACACTGAGCTGCTTAAACGTCCCAGGAGAAAACATAGCTTCCTCAAGTGGAAAACTGAAAGTGTGGTTTTCGGGGTGTCTGAAGCCCATGGACATGCATAATACCATTAAAATCTTCTATCTGTAGCATTTATGTAAAAATTGCTTATAAAGATTTAAGCTTATCATTGGGGTCTGGGGAGACCACGGTTGAAACCAGAAGCTTGTAGTTTCCTTCCAAATCAGAGTACCCACTCGTGTGTGGGCAGCAAATACAAGCCCTGATTTGCTGGGCTCATCTTAGCTCTAAACTCTTTTTTATTTATCTACTGTAAAAATATCAAAACAAAACAAAAAGCAGCCAGGGCCAATTCATCTGTATTGCAATTCCTGTAGTGTTGCAAGTTAATTGGTATGACCAAGTCAAGCTAAAGCTTTTAATGTCAGGTTGAGCAATAGGTTCCTTGTATATCCATGCTGGCTCGTTCTTAAGTGATTAAATCATACATTCTGTAACCTTGAGGCTGCTGGTCTAGGTTAGAATAAAAACATTAATTTCTTTTTTGGTAAAGGAAAGAAGACTGTTTTGCAATGCTCCAATCATGAGTGAAAGGAAACCACTGAGGTGCAAAAACACTGTGAATACATGCTTTCTTTTAGAAAAGTCTTTGCAAAACAATAAAAAACATTGTCCTTACTAAAATATTTAACCCTCCCCAAACATTTCTGAGATACTCAGGTAATGGGAGTGACAAATACCACTCTAGCTTGAAATATTTACTTCACTTTTCTTTTGCTTTCAAGGAGAAGGTCAACACCAAATAGCTAAGGTAATTGATTTACCTGGAAAAAAAGTAAAAGAAAACAGAAGAACAGGGGAAATAACCTTTTTTCCCCCCTGTAACTTCAGGATTAAATTTATAGTAACAAAGAAATATCAGCTTGAATGTAGCACGTGTCTATGGCCATCCTTAAAACCTTTGTCACTTCCACCTTTAGGAAAGCATTCTTTCTTGACCGTAGTCACCGCACCTGCAGGTTGCCGTCTCCCCTCCCCCTTCCCTTCCCCCTCTCTCCACATGGTCATGGCTGACCTCCACTTCTCTACTCTTCTCTCTCTTCTCCCGCTCTCCCACTCTCTTAATAAACCTCCCCTTGTGGAACTGTCTAGTCTGCTGTGATCTGTACAAGCTGCGTGTGACCTTTTATTGGTGCCAAAACCCAGGATACGAAGACTTCGGGGACCTCAGCTGCTGTGGCCGGACAGGATGGACACAACGCCACTGCTATACTGCGGTAACTGCCCACAAGGTCCAAAAAAGATTTCTTGAGCTAGAGCGAACCCTGTCCTTCCCTGAACCTCTCTAGGATGGATTCCCTTGGATGAGACACTTCCCCTTTTCCTCTCGAGACAGTTTCTTGCCACTGAGTACCCCAGGCCAGGCCTGGACAGACTGTCCACTCTGCCTCAGGAGCACCGGCTCCGACCATAGTCCCCAGGTGTCTCTTCCAAGGGCCAGTCTTTCACGACCTTTCCCTTTTGTTTCCTTCATCATTTGCGGCCCCTTGGACACACTTAGTTCCATCGGTTTGCCTGGAAAGCCAGCTGGTTCGATACCTGGCTACCTGGCTTGCTCCCTCCCCCTTCGCCTCTGCGATCCGGTCCCACTGCTTCGTCTGGTCCCTTCCCTCTGTGGTTCTTAGCTCTGCTCTGGGTCTTCCCCTTACATCTTGCCACCTGGGACCTATACTGCCACAAAAACTAATGTTGGGGTGATATGGGACATGCTTGCTTTTCTTTACTCACTGCTGCCAGAGACACTGGGCAGCAGCTTCCAGCTGCTAACAGGAAGTCCCGCCCTGCTGCCACCAGCAGACCTGCCCATGGCATCTGTGGCTCCCAGCTCTAACCCGCCAGCTATACCATATGCCACTGTTGCCAGCTTTCTTATTCTTGTCTTAGCCAAATGTTTCTTTGCTAATACAAAAATGTGCTTTTCTCTTCCTACACAACCTGCCAAAGTTACTTAAGACTCTTTCCTAACCCGTTTTGATGGATTTTTATTCAGTTACAACCAATCCTTATGGCTCTCAATCTTGTCAGAAGTCTGCTAATCGTATATTTTAAGTTTATGGCTGATAGAATGCCCAAAGCCTCTAACAGTTAGCCCAAGATGGTTTCAGAAGACCTGGGCGCCAGACACCTAGAACATACAGCCTAGATTGTATGTGGACAAACACAACTGGATACCCTGAGTCAAATGACTTGGCTAAAACAAGGTAAGTCATTTCTCAGAGACTGCCCAGGGTCTCTGGTAGCAGTATCCATTCCACAGAAAAAAGCCCTGCGGCTTCTGCGGTTAGAAACCAGACTGACTTCACCCAAGAGACTATAGAAACCACGGGAACTGTTGGCTAGTGGACTCTGTCATTTTTAAAAAATAATATATAACTGGTAGATTGTTGTTTACTCTTTATCAGACTTCTGACTACATTGACAGCTAAGTTTTCACAGATATTATCTGTTACCTCATTACCTAAACTCAGTTGAAAGACTACTTGTGTTAACTCATGCTGTTATCTCTTTTGTAAACTTATAAGCTACAGGAAACCCACTCAGATCTACCTCTCATGGATGCCATCCAGATAAGTACATCTGCCTAAAATTCCCACTTATTACTTATAACAAAGGGTGGGATTCCTCTGGGTTTCAAATGTACATCTTAGAAAAAATTCTTTCTCCAAGTGTTCTTAATCTTACTTCCTACATCTTGTCAAGTCCAGGTGCATCCAGAACAGCTCCAAAGAAGCAACCTTCAGATGCTCCATCTTCTGTCACACACACAGCTGCTTCTACTGGACCTGCTGGACATCAGAAAACAGCCAGTTCTCCTAAGACCGGACAAACATCTCCCATTCTTCTAGGTTTCCCCTAGAGACACATCGCCCCCAATGCCAGCAGGAAGTAGCCAGATTTCACGATGACCCTATTCCTGCTTCACCGTCACCTCTTTCTAATTTTTCTTTTTAATTAAACCAAAACATGGGAATGTTAGTAATCTGTTAAACTCCACCTCCACAGTCACCTGGCAATAGCCAGGTAGGCCTGCCCACTATAAAAGGGGCTGCTTGGCCCCTCCTCTCTCTCTTGACCCGTTGTCCCCCGCACCTGCAGGTTGCTGTCTCCCCTCCCACCTTCCCTTCTCCCTCTCTCCACGTGATCATGGCTGGCCTCCACTTCTCTACTCTTCTCTCTCTTCTCCCGCTCTCCCACTCTCTTAATAAACCTCCCCTTGTGGAACTGTCTAGTCTGCTGTGATCTGTACAAGCTGCACGTGTCCTTTTAGTCATCCCCTTCCCCACGTCCTGCCTTTTTGTGTTTATAACCTCTGTGTGAATAAGTAAAAATTATGATTCGATTTAATAAAATAAATAAAAATTTAAAAAAAGGAAAGCATTCTTTTATTCATTCATCAAAAATAATTTTGAAGTACCTAAAATCTATGAAAGTCTGCTATAGGTTACAAGCAAAAAAGATATAAAGAAGACACAGCTGAGATCTTTACCCAAGTGACTTATGAAAAAGACTTGGTGAGTGGCAATGGAGTCATGTGACACTAGATTCACCTGGAGTGTAGCAGTCTGATTTCTGTTGCTACAACAGATTATCTGAAACTGGGTAATTTTCAAGGGATGGTGTCTTAGTTAGGGTTTTACTGCTGTGAACAGACACCATGACCAAGGCAACTCTTATAAGGACAACATTTAATTGGGGCTGGATTACAGGTTTCAGAGGTTTAGTCCATTATCCTCAAGGCAGGAACATGGCAGCATCCAGGCAGGCATGGTGCAGGAGGAGCTGAGAGTTCTATACCTTCATCTGAAGGCTGCTATCAGAATACTGGCTTCTAGGCAGCTAGGATGAGGTTCTTAAAGCCTATTCCCACAGGGACACACCTACTCCAACAGGGCCACATATTCTAATAGTGCTATTCTCTTGGCTAAGCATATACAGACCATCACAGATGGGATTGCTATCACCTCAGAATTCTGAACTCTCAACTTTCAAGACTATGGCAACAGCATCTGCCTAGCTACTCACTGGTACCTAGTGTCACTTCAACTCCTGGTAAAACAGAAGGTCAAACAAGTACTAGAGGAAGAAGAGAGGCTAGACACAAGGAATAGCTAAGCCATTTCAGTGAGAAAGCATTGATCCGTTCATGAAGACTCTGCCCTAGTAACTGAAAGACCCTGACCCAGCTATATCTCCCCTATACTGGTACACCAATGAGCAAGGATTCTGAGATAACAAGCCATAGCAGAGCATTTTGCTGAGGACTTTGAGCTTAAAGTTTGAAGGAAAACATTTAAGAGGGTTTAGGGGTGAGTAGAGAGACAATCCTGTTTCCATTTTGAAAGACAACCACAGCTGCTAGGTTGTAGGAAGAACTGAGCATAAAGAAGCATACAAAGCATCCATGCCGCATACATTAAATGGCTGCAAACATTTAGACAAGAGATCGTGGTGACATGGACTAGACTAGGGGCTGTGGTGATGGTGAAGAATGATGGAATCAGGAATATTGGCAGTAGAGCTCAATGACTGTGTTGTGGGTTGAATGATGACCCTTAAAAGATGTATGTCCTTCCTTATCTCATCACCTGGGATTCATGGTATCATCTCATTTGGACAATGAAGATTTAATCAAGTTCAAATTTTCTAGATATTATTATTCTGGATTATTTAAATGAGACCTAAATTCAATGATGAATTTCTTTATAAGAGAACAGAAGAGAAGACACACTCATAAAAGGGGAAAAAAACTTTAATATAAAGCTATTCCAGGTATTATAGAATGAGTGTTTGAAAGAACTAAATATGAGTGCAGTAGATATTGTCACAATTCCCATTTGTGCTGAGGAGAAAGTAGGCTGGCAAGATAAAACAGCCTGCCAATTCCACAGCAAGATTGGACTTTACAGTACTATAAAAAAGACTATGCATTAGGGTGTGGAGAATACCTGAACGACTCTTTACAGTGTGGTTATAAAAGCAAAACCAGGAATTTGAATATATTCTCCATGAAGAAATGATGAAAGTTGATTTACTAATTACCAATTGAGTGTATTCAATTCATACATAAACCAAACTATCACATTTTACTTCATAAATATATAAATATAAATCAGTAAAAATAAATATGAATAAAAATGACTCAACACTATAAAATAGTAATAAGGAACTATGGTCCAGCATATATAGAAAATTGAAATTCTAATAAATTATGAATATGAAATACACATACATAATTTTATGTTTATGGATGCTTTACCTTCATGTATGGTGTGTATCACATGCATGCCTGGACCCTGCATTGGCAGAAGAGGATGTCTTTTGGATCTGGAGTCATAAGTGGTTGTGAACTACCATATGACTGCTGGCAACTAAATCTGGGTTCCCAGCAAGATAAGCAAGTGCCCTTAACGCTACTGAGACATCTGAGGGATACTGAGCCATCTCAACAGCCCTGAGTAATGTGTTTTATCACTGCATTCCAAATTATCCTTTGGTAACCAAAATGTTACTTTATGACTTATGTTGATGGATATATATTTCAACATGCTTATGTACATGAAACCAAGAAGCAATTCATACCATTTCAGTGCAATTTTAAATGTTTGTATTTTATATCAACTACTTTATAAAAAGTTAATCACAATATAAAAATCAGTATTAAGGCATACCCTGTGCAAATGTTTTCTATGGTGGTATCTTGGTCCATTCAAATAGAGACTATCTCTAAGGAAGAGTGAGTGCTCTCTAATACAATGGTGATGATTTCCTTTGGACTTAGAAGTCAGGGTGATGAACATAATACAAAACAGTAATGAGCTGCACATCCCTGTGGGGTTTACAGAGGTACCAGAACCCAGCAACTCTTATTACAGGGAACAAGAAAGAAATGGGTTATGCTGAAGAAACATCTGTGTTGAGGCAATGGACTTTAATAACACTCGCAAAGCAGAGTAAAGAATGTAAACGCTGCACAGCCTGGTTACACAAGATTCGTTTATTTGGCAGAGACTCAATAGATGACAGTAGACTGTCTGGAACTGGCACCTTCAGAGACACTAATGCATACATTCACAGTTCTAACTCAAACAAAGCAAAACACCCCAAACCAAATGGCAAATACAGCAACAACAACAACAACAACAAAAACAACAACACAACCTCACCCAAAGGACTCCTAATTTTTTAAATGAAATAAATGAAAATAAGTAAAATTTGGAAGTTTAAAAATTATTAGTAACAACGCTATTTTCTAAGTAGCTGTTTTAGCACAAATGTACCCTGGAAGTCTAGATTTAAAGAAAATAGCAAAGAAAGAGGAAGAAACCTTCTGTGGTTGCTGGTTGGAGCACCTGAACACTCTTCTGCAAAGACCCTTAGAAATCCTAGCTCCTGTGTTAACGTGGATGGTCACAGTTTATTGCCACACTAATAGGAATAAAGACTTAAAGCCACAAATAAGAAGGTGTAAGTGGCTCATATCACCCAGGGCACTGGGCTTCTGTGCACTGCTTTGCTGTTTACTAGCTAGGTGTACCACAGGCTTTCAGGATACCCATGCCCCTACATGCCCTCATTAGACAGTTCCAGACATCAGAGCCCGTCAGAAACAAGGTTTATAACTAGCACACAATTTTGGCAGGGTGTGACTGGGGTGGCGGTACCCATGTACATTAGATTCCAAGCTGTGGGTGCCAATGAATGCAAGCCTCATCATATGTGTGCCATAAACCCCTGAAACACTGGTACCCTGTAGCCCTTGCCAACATTTATTCTGATACTGAACACTGGCTGGCCAAGACTCAAAAGAACCATCTCTGCTCTGGCATTATCAAATCCAGAAAAGCCAGGGATGTAAACATTTCTGCAATTTAATGGCCAGCCTGTTTTCTAGTCCTTGGACTGTAAAAATCCCTGAGTACAGAAGCCAAATGAGTAATGTAGCAAACAAACTGCCCCACTGAATAGATAAAAACACTGGATACCATTTGCCTTTCATTCACTATCTGATAGTTTAGAAATCTAACAGAGTTGATTTACACTCTATTTTCAATTATAAGAAATTACTAAGCAAATGCTAGCTTTTATGGCATCTTTGTCAGTAGAAAATTTCCTGATTGGCTTTTCTTAACATGGTTTCCATCCAGGAGGAAGTATTCCTAGCAGGGAGCTCTCTGAAAGACGACTGCTTATCTTATTTTCTCCCCCTCAGAATGCACAGCTGGGAGTCTGATTATCAAAGAGACTCTCTGTGCCTCTCGTTCTATATATGACAAAGTCAGAGGGAATATTGAATTGGAGAAGCAGTGAGCAATATTTAAAATCCGTTTCTGGTCATATGCATTCCATTGCTTTTTATTTTCCACCTGTCTTAAAATCATTTCTCCCTTTCCCAATCTCCTTTCTAATTACAACACACACACATACACACATGCAGACACACACACACACACACACGCAGATACACACACACACAGAGAGACAGAGACAGAGAGAGAGAGAGAGAGAGAGAGAGAGAGAGAGAGAGAGAGAAATACACAGACATCTACGCACCCACCCCGACACACCCCATGCAGTTGTAGATACATATATACCTATCACTAATTTTAACTCTAGGTTCCACACATAAGGGGAAAAATGTGTTATTTATCCATCTGAATCCAACTCTTTCACTTGACATTGAGATTTCCAGTTCTATCTATTTTCTGCAAATGTCATGCTTTTATTTTCCTTTACCTACTCATAGTCCATTCATCTATTGATGGCTGTCTAGGCTTGTTCTATTTCCTGGCCTATACGGATGCTTAAGTGTATGCGATATTGTCTTGCAGGTATACTCAAGAATAGCACAGAGCGATATTGATGTGCTTCCTGCCTGCTTGCTTTCAATCCTCCCTTCCTCCCCCCTTTCTTTCTGTGAGGAATTTCTGTACTGATTTCCTCAGAGGCTGCAGCTGTTCACATCTCTCCTCACAGGGAACATGGATTCCTCTGGGCTCACATCCTCACCAGCCATTGTTATCATTTGTTTACTTAATGATGGCTGTTCTGATTGGAGTGAGACGGTTTTTCAAAGAAGTTTTAATACGTATGACGTTACCATGCTGAAACCCACTACTCTGTGCACTAACCTAAAACTTAATTTAAATGGAGAAAGTATTCTTTAGCAATGTGAAAAGTATTAAGTGCAAGTCTAGATTTGTTTACACTATAAACATCACTTGAGAGAAAGAAGTTTAATGTCCTCTATGTGTAAAAGACCCTTGGTATAATCCTATTGGTCAAAGGATGTTTCTCTCCTGTCTAGTGAATGCAGTGATAACTCCTCACTTCAGCCTTAATGAAAACAAATTATAGAAATCTTCCTGCTCATTGTCTTTAAGCAGTATATAATTTCTTGACAAACAGTTGTTTCTATTCAAAACATTGCAACAGATTCTGGCTGTGTGCCTAGCTAAACTCAGGGAGTATGCTGGGGTGTGCTCTACATGGAGCACTGGTTACAGGGCTAATCGGTGGTGGTAGTCTCTAATCAGATTCTGCTGTGATAATGGGCAAAATATTTTTCTTTCATTTGGACAATAGAACTATTGACTACTTAGACTCTAAATTAGAAATAGACATCTTATTTCATGACATTCAATATTTTCTGGAAAATGTAGCATCAATAACTATTTTTGTAGCAGTGCCTCCAAAATGACAGTGGGGAAGAGTTTCTGTGTATCCTACAGATAGCAGCAGTTACGTGGTGCCCTCATGATAAGCCAACCTAGGGGAATAATGACAGCTGATGATTATAATCTTTGCATGAGGGTACACACATTCTGAATAGAGCAGACTTACCCCCCTGTGGTTTCCTTGACAAAGTATCAGGTGATCCTTTGCTCCAAAGCATTGGCCATTATCTATTAGTTTACACAGTGTTGTGGTTATTCCCATGAATCCAGCAAACAAGCATTCTGAATTCAATTCTATCACAACCTAAATTGAAGCCACAAAACTGATTCCTCCCAACTGGTAGTATATCTGAAGTTTGTTTGGCTGTCATTAGTGAACAGATTAAACTCATCCATGACTTCATTATACAATTGCCTGTTTAATCAACAATACCCCTTTATTACTAAAATCAAGGGAGTCATTGTTTGCATAAGCGATTCTCAAATTTGATTACTCATGTGTCATCAGGGGGAGCCTGATGTCCACACTCATCCAAATTGGGTACATTCGTATCTCAGCGGGTGGGATCCCGACTTCACATGCATTAACAGTTCCCAGGTGATTCTAACATGTAGCTAAAGTTGAGAAATACTTGACACAAACAGATTGTTAAGTGACAATGTAATCTAATAATATAATAAGGAATACTCATGTTCCTGCTATGTATCATGCAACAGTCTCCTGTTGTCATAAATTATCTGCTTCAATATTATCTGCTTTTTACCAATATTATTCATGTCCCTCTGATACTATTCAGATCTCTGTGTCAGAGCTGTCAAAATAAGGGACTGAAATGAGCTTGGTTGAAGTGGCACACATTTTAGGTGACAGTCATGATTTATTTTTTCTCTATCAGTTTGGCTGTGAAGCCTTATTCTTGTCCCTCTGTTCTTACATCTCCAGAAGTGTAGTTGTGGCTGTGGTGACATCAGGCACTCCTGAAACACATCAGAGGTTCATTCCTTGGTGCTTCACACACAGAAATGAGTGGCAGATACGGGAAGGCATCTGCAATAAGCAGCTCTGATTAGAAACTGCTTGGCTTGATACCATTTAGAAAGTGTTATGCTCTGTGAATAAACCTCTTTACTCCTCACCTGCAGTCTCAGGGTCATAGAAATTATAAATTGCTTCCTAGGAAATCTCTTTGACGCTACTAGTATGCTTTCTCATACACTAATTGAAAATTGCCTTTCCAACATTTTCCATTGGCCTCCCATCTGTTTCCTTTACCACTGAGCCTTGAGACACTGAGAAGTGGCTTTAAAAAAAAAATCCTGGTGTGTGGAATGAAACATAAAGGGGCTCTTCTAGTTGTAGACTTAATAAATGGGCACTCTGACTCCAGGTATCACAGCTAGACTCTGCTGGCAGTAGCTCAGTTACTCGGTATAAAGCTGCACCTAAGCTATGCCGCTCTTGATTGTCCTTTTGTTCTACTTCCAAGTGGTTTATTAACTTGTTCTGTTGCTATACTTTGTATTTCAGTTTTAAGAACTGGGCCTCTGTTTCCATTTTCTTTATACTTACCTTCAAATCCAAGAATATGACACACCTTTAACTCAAGGCAATGGTCCTTTCCTATTTTCTTAAGTCCCACTGGATTCTATCATCCAAGTCCCTAATTCTAGCTCCCAGTCTGAATTTTCCTCCTGCTGCCTGAGACCTATGATATCCACTGCTTCATGGCCTCATATAGGACTATTACCAGGATATCCATTGTTTCATGGTCCCATATAGGACTTTTACCAGGAAAGCCACTGTCTTATGGCCCTGTCCCTGTTGCCATGAATGGCATCATTTCATGGTCCTACATCTATTACCAAGCTGCCGTGATCATCTGAGACCTTCTGGATAGTTTTTACTTTATTGTTTCCTGCTATGATTTCCCGTTCTGACTTAGTCTACTTTAAGATTCTGGGGTATTTCCAAATGTTGGTGTGCACTATCCAGACCCATCCTGTGGGTCACTCCAGTATGAGGTTTGGTAGACTTCTCTGCACTTACGCTAAGATCTGTAATAAATTATTTATATTCACTTACAATTTTGTTTTTATTGAGCTATGTCACACACTTTTAGCTATTTTCTCTGTTTGTATGAGGGCAATAGATATAGCTGAATCTTTTATACAAGGGTCCAGGTTTTACCTAGTAAATCATACAAACACCTTATTTAAAATAAGAAAATCTGGGCAGCTAAAATGGCTCAGTGGGTAAAAGAATTTACAGAAAAAAATGACAACCTTGGGTTTAGTACTCAGAACCTGGAACCCCCTGTAGAAGGATAGAACCAACTCATAACTCTGACCTCCATATGAACTGCCTATGGCATGCTCAAACTCACGTGAAAGAAAAGTTTAAAGAGCAAATCTGCAGGCACGAAATAATCCTTAGGGCACCAGTACCGCAGATCATCACTTCTCATGCATGCTGCATTCCTTATCCTCTCCAGGATCACCAATGAGCCTTCGATATGATACAGACTCATTAATCACTTTACCATGTGAGCCCCCCACCACCTCGTGGCTTTGTCAAGGTCACCTTCTAAATAGTATTCATTCTTCAGGCTGTGGCTGAGAACTAGGGTCACACCTGGTTCATTCTAAATTAAATCCAAATGCACTAGAAGAAATTGGACATTGATACTAATGAACCTTTCAGCTTGGTAACCTTGGACTTAGGAACATTCAGGCTTCCTGATTTCACAGGAATGTAAAAAAAAAGAAAAAGGCTCTGCCACCTAGGATTATCCACTGTATCTTGTTATTCCTAACATAATATTCTATGTGCATATTTAGGGTGTACTCATAAAAGGACAAGAAATTACTACAGGTTCATGGGGCTCTAACAAGAGCAGAGATAGAATACACAGATATAAGGAATTAACAGTGAGGCATAAATTGTGGTGGGGAAGTAGGAGGCTGGGAAGAAAAGGGGAACTGGAAAGGAGAAATAGAGCTCACTCGCTCTCCCTCTCTCTCTGTCCTTATCTCTCCCTCTCTTCTTTCCTCTCTCCTTCCCTCCCTCTTTTTCCCTCTCTCCTTCTCCCTCTCTCTCTCACCCCCAGCCCCCGGTGTGTGTGTATGTGTGTGTGTGTCCGTGTTCTCTCTGCAGATACCAGGGTCACCAAAGTGTGTCAATCCACATGAGGCAAAAAAGGAAATCTGGTTCAACACATCTCAGCAGCCAATGTTGGTTCAAACTTCAGAATGTGAAACCAGACAGTTTGTTTTAGGCATACTTAAGGATAGCACAATTCTGGAGAGAAGTTTCCTGATGATAACTCAAATCCATTGGTACAAAAATGCTTGAGCATCTTTACACTGACATTCTTTATAAAACACATATGACCTCTCCCAGAAAGATGGATTCTATTGACTGAGAAACAATTCTCAAGATAAGGTTCTAGGTAGAATGATAGAGATAAACATAAAAGTCTGTGGGATTTAGGTGTAGCCTGGCCCCACAGGCAGAGAGGGCATCCAGACTCTGTTTCATTTGTAAAGTACATGTGATATCTCCCATAAAAATGTGTTCTATTGACTGAAAAACAATACTCAAGATAAAGGTCTAGGATGCAAAATTCTGGGATAAATATAAAAGTCTGGGGATTCAGGTGTTGCCTGGCCCTACAGATAGCATAGGTCACCAGGCTACTAACTATGTCCTCAGAGCCTTCTGGGTGGAAAGCAGGTTATAAATCTCTTCCATTTAAGAGATTACTCTTGTGTGCTTAACATCTCTTTTTTCTCTAGAGTTCATCTTTGAGAACAAGGATCTTGTGCCCTCTGCATAGAGACTTTTCAAAACAGCTGTATGGAAACCTATCCTGAAGAAGCTTCTTAAAATATATCTATACACATACAAAAATATTAAAAATGGTATTATCCAATAGTGACGCAATAACGTCCATACTAGACCCAGAGACTAACAAGTAAAAGGCCCAGTTGCAGGAATGCATTACTTTTTTTGGACTTACTGGCCAGTAAGATACCACTGACCTCCAAATATTAGACGTCACTGCCAGGGCTCCTGGTTGTCCTCTAGAATTTGACAATAAATTCCTCCTGCTGAAGGTCCCATGTACTTGAGTGACAGAACATGGAGAAATCAAGCCACTACCAACCTAGAGGCTTCATCCTTACTAGCCAGGTCTCATGGGATTGGAAGGTGTTGTGTACACTAATGGAGAGGGGGAGGGAGGAGAGGGAGAAAGGGTGAGAGGGAAGGGGAGAAGGAGAGAGAGAGAGAAGAGAAGGATATAAGGAGGGGGAGAGGGAGAGAAAAAGGGAATAGAGTGTGACGCGCATGTAATCGTCTCACCAGCAAGAACGCATGCGGACACACATCAGGATCCTTTCGCAGGAACATGTTTATTCCAAAAACAAAATGGTGGAAGACCCCAGGCCCGGGAAAGCACTGCTTATATACCCTTAGAGTGGTGTATTCACCTCTGATTGGCTGCTTACTCGTTGCGCGCCAAAACGCCATGGGATGGGCTGTAACTTTGGCGAGCTTTTACCATGGCACATGCGCAATTTACTTGTTTACTAGGAAGACTTCCGGACGCCAGCGCCATCTTGCAATGGCGGATTCTGCCAGCACAAATGCGGCTTCCTACATCTGCCCCTTTTTTGTTTTATTGCAGAGGGTGGTAGTTGAGATCCCTGGGAAGGTTTCGTAACTCCCATATTTGGGGGTCTCACAGCGGGTCTGAGTCTCTTTGGAGGGCGGTGCTCAAACTCTTACCTGTCACTGGGTCAGCCTCCCCACCCGGGGCTGTCCTGTCTTAGGTGGCCGAGGCTTATCCGTCCGCTCCGTTATTGACTTACCAGACCTACTATCCATGGAACGAACACCTTAGTGGGCAGGGACTGCATATAGATATGTTTAAGGCTTCATAGGGTGTCTTTACCAAAAGCCCTTGGGTACAGCGGCTGAGGAATCTGTCTACTGGCTATTTCCTTTTGTTTTGTTAAACAGGCACTGGTCAATGTCCCGTGTCTAGGCTAGCTGACGTTTTTCCACAGCCAGCACCAAGGAATGGTGAGCTCTCTGTCTTAGGCTACGAGGGTCGCGCACCCACACCTGGCATTCTCAGAATGTGCGCCCCAGGTTGTGGCCACTCGTAATGCCTGTCACCGGGTAAACTCACCACTCGTGGTGTACCTCTGGCATATGGGATCAGCCTATTCCCGTCGTTGGGACCAATGGCAGCTGGCCTGGAGAGAAAAAGATGGAGCTGTCTATCTGGCTGTCCTTGGCCTGTCTAGCATGGTACCAGTCATGACTCAAACTCAAGCCCGATCAAGCAAATTCCATCTTGGGGGAATAAGCAATCAAGGACTAATAGTTTAAGACAGTCTCCCTTACCCTACCAGGTGCAATGGAAGCAAGTCCTCTGGGTGCAAGGGCTAAGGGAAACAGAAAGAGATGCAAACACCCATTTCTGTGCAATGGAGTCATCTCCTAGGGGTGCAAGGGCTGTTTGCCTCAAAATTCAGGTACCACAGCTACACAGACAAGGACCAGCCAGGCCAAGACTCCTCACCGACCCAGTGCAATGGGCAAATCCTTTGGGGTGCAACAGCTGATGGCCCGACATTTAGCACCACCACTAGTGAGGGGGAGACTACTTATTTTTGAAGCAGTGATAGCCACACTGCAGGGGAAGCCCCTAGTTCTTTGGCCACAAGCGCCTGGGCAATAATAGCCTTGTCATGATTTTGTTGAACTCTGAGTTTGCAAGCCAACCAAAAAATGAACACTAATCCGCAACATAGGGCGTACCAAACAGGCCTACTCCCACCCACTTAAAAAAAAATGGAAAAGAAAAAGAAAAGAAAAAGAAAGATGAAGAAATCCAGGAGGACAGTCCCTCAGTCGGGGACAGATCCATGAGCATCGAGTTGATGTTCACCACAGCTGCTCTCAATTTTCTGAGTGTCTCATCGAAGTTTTCTGACCAATTTCCTGCAAGATATTGAAACAATTTCCTGGACAGATTAGCTACATTATGTCTGACTGGTATGGGTTTTGGAAAGGCAGATAATATGGTCCATCATTGTTCCCCCGATATACTAGGAACCTGTATCCCTTGGATCAGCACAAGGGCTGTCATCAGAGTTTGGAGCGTCCGCTTGGGTGTCATCTTCTAATATCACGAGTCGTCGCGTCAGTCGATCTGGTAGCCAAAACGGATTGTCTTCTTCCTGTGGAAAAACACAAACCGCTCCCCTGGCTCTTAATAAAATAGGATCTGGGCCTTTCCATTGTCCGGTCAAAATGTCCTTCCATTTGACCATCTCTTTTGGCCTGTCAGGCTCTAAACAGTGATGGTCAGCAGCCGAATGGCCCTGACTGTCTAGATTTAAAATATTGAGGGTAAAAACTGCTATAGAAACGGTGACTCGTGGCACTGAGGGTAGAGCCTCCTCGACTCCTCCTTTTTGTTTTATTAGATAAGACTTAAGAGTGCGATGAGCCCGTTCTATGATGCCTTGTCCTTGAGGGTTATAAGGGAGACCTGTCAGATGGGTTACCTCCATTTGGTGACAAAATTGTCTAAACTTTTGAGAAGTGTATGCTGGCCCATTGTCCGTTTTAAGAATTTTAGGCTTCCCCCAGGCACTCCATGCCTCAAGGCAATGTTGAATAACATGTGCTGCCTTTTCTCCGGTCAATGGAGAAGCAAATATAATTCCAGAACAAGTGTCAATGGAGACATGTAAATATTGTAATTTGCCAAAGGTTGGGATGTGAGTAACATCCATTTGCCAAATCTGTAGTGGCCGAATTCCTCATGGATTAATTCCTACATGAGGCACTGGTAAAAATTGACAGCAATTCTGACATTGAGTAACTATATCTCTAGCTTCCTTTCTAGTTATCTCAAACCGACGATGTAACGTCTCTGCTGTCACATGAAATTTTTTACGAAAATCTTTGGCCAAATCCAATTTTGAGGATAGGGCGATAGCAACCAATTTTGTGGCTCGATCCGCTAGGTCATTCCCATGAGACATTGGACCTGGTAGACCTGAGTGAGCCCTGATATGTGTAATAAAAACCAGGAATCTCCTATTAACTAAGGCAAATTGAATCTTCTGAAAAACTTTTACAAGTCTACTGGATGGTCTAATTAGCCCAGCCACTTCTAAGGCTTTAACTGCATTTACTACATAAAAGGAATCTGAAACAATATTTAAAGGGCCTGGAAAGGTTTCAAGAACTTCTAATACTACCAGGCATTCCACAACTTGAGGTGAGGTCTCATGGTATTGTTTGGCAGTGACTTTATTATCAATTACATAGGCACCCACACCTGTTTTTGACCCATCTGTGTAAACAACCACTCCATCCGGGAGCGGCTTCTGAGATAAGATATGCGGAAATACAATAGCTTGAGTTAAGGCAAACTGTAGAATGGGATGTTTAGGATAGTGATTATCTATTTGACCATTAAAGGAGGTGACCAACACGGCCCAAATATCAGAGGTAGCAGTTAATATTTGAACCTGATGTGCAGTATAAGGCACTATTAAAACTTTGGGCTCCCTTCCAAAATGAGTGACAGCTGCTTTTAATCCCTGTAAGGCAAGCTGAGCAACCGCATCTGGATACCATTCAATAATCTTTGCAGGAGATGTATTAGGATGAATCTATAATAAGGGCCCATCCTGCCATAACACAGCAGTTGGTAAATGTCTGGTTTTAAAGACACACAAATTAAAAGTTTTGGTCTCATCAATGCGTTTTAGCTGAGCTTCTTGCAAGGCATCCTCCACCAATTGCAGGGCATGGTTTGCAGCCAGTGTTAGTGCTCTTGGTGAGGAAATATGGGAATCTCCTTCCAGAATGTCAAACAAAGGTTTTAATTCAGCAGAGGGAATTTTCAAAAATGGTCTTAACTAATTTACATCACCTAATAACTTTTGAAAATCATTTAAGGTATGTAAATGATCTCTGCGAATTTCTAATTTTTTTTTTTTTTTTTTTTTTTTTAAACTTTATTTATTTATTATAAGTACACTGTAGCTGTCTTCAGACACCCCACAAGAGGGCATCAGATCTCATTGCAGATGGCTGTGAGCCACCATGTGGTTGCTGGGATTTGAACTCATGACCTCTGGAAGAACAGTCAGTGCTCTTAACCACTGAGCCATCTCACCAGCCCCCGAATTTCTAATTTTTGAGGAACTATTTTCTCAGGGTAAATAACTGTCCCTAAAAAGGAACCAATTTCTGAAATTTGAACCTTCTCTGTGGCAATATGCAGACCCCGCTGTCTTAATGTAGCAATTAATAAAGGATATGAGTTCTGCAAAATGGTCAACTCTTTATGGCATATTAAAATATCATCCATAAAATGAATCAAGAGCAGAGAAGGAAATTGCTTCCTAACAGGTTCAAGGGCCATTTGTACATACAGCTGACACATGGTAGGACTATTGGCCACGCCTTGAGGCAAAACTTTCCACTAATATCTTTTGTCTGGTTCAAGGTGATTAACAGCAGGTAAGGTGAATGCAAATCTTTGCCTATCTTGTGGGTGTAGGGGAATGGAGAAAAAGCAATCCTTAATGTCTATAATTATTATCCTCCACTGCTTAGGTAAAGCAGAGAGCAGAGGTAGGCCTCGTTGCACTGAGCCAAACAGCCGCATCTGCCTATTAATGGCCCTTAGATCATGGAGAAGTCTCCATTTTCCTGATTTCTTTCTTATAACAAAAATAGGGGTATTCCAAGGAGAAGTAGAAGGTTCTAAATGACCAAGCTGTGCCTGTTCCTCAATCAGCCTTGTAGCAGCTTCCAATTTCTCAGAGGATAGGGGCCACTGAGGAACCCACACGGCTTCCTCTGTAAGCCAGGGTATGGGCAAGGAGCCCTCAGTGGCAACTAGGGAAAACCCAGACCTTGTCTTCCTGTATTACTTTCTTGTGAAATTGGGTTTAACCTTCTTTGTTCTTTTCTGCCAAGGCCTTTTCCTTCCTTATATCCATCTTTTTTATAATATTAATAGCTTGTTGAGAGTACTCATTAGTTAGTGTCAGTCCCAGGTCTTGCAAAATGTCTCTTCCCCAGAGGTTAACGGGGAGAGGAAGCACATAAGGTATAAAGCTTCCTATCTGACCCTCTGGCATCTTCCAAGTCAAGGAGCGTGAACTGACTGTAGGGTTGGCCTCATATCCCAACCTTTGTAAGGAGTGGGATGATTGTTTAACAGGCCATGCCTTAGGCCACCAGTTGGAGAAAATAATACTTTTATCGGCTCCTGTGTCTAAAATTCCTGTAAAACTCTTCCCTTCTATTGTTAATTGTAAAGTGGGTCTAGTTTTGAGATCCACTACTAAATGAGCAAAGTCAGTTCCTGAAGAACCGAACCTATTGGTGCCTCTTGGCACCCCGGTGGATGGAAAACAATTATGTAAACTTGGAAGAATAACCAACTGAGCAATCCTATCTCCAGGGGAGATGGAAAATATGCCTTGTGGACAAGAGCAGAGAACTTGAAGTTCCCCTGTATAATCTTGGTCTATCACACCAGGATGAACCACAAGCCCCTTCAAGGTAAGAGAGGAGTAGCCTAGAATAAGGCCAACGCTTCCCTCAGGCAGGGGACCTTTAAAATCAACTGGGATAGGTTGCACGCCCTCATGTGGCATTAGTAAGAATTGGGAGATAGAGCGGAGGTCCAACCCTGCGGAACCTCTTGTAGCTCTGCAGCTAGAGGTGTCCCCCGGTTGTAGGCTTGTGTCTCATATTTTTTGGGGCCCTGAGACCTGGGTCCCGGATGCCCGTTTTTTGAAATGTCTTCATCTCCTCCTGCTGGTGAGGGATCATGTTGAATAATCTTTCCCTGAATGTCCTTAACCGAGCGACATTCATTGGCCCAATGATATCCCTTCCTGCATTTAGTACATAGCCCAGGGGTTTTCTTTTGTATAGGAGTACGACATTCTTGTTTCAAATGACCTGGTTTGCCACAGTTATAACATACTTTACGGCCGCCAGGACTTGAGCGGCTCTGGCCCTGCAGGATAGCTGCTGCCAGGCCAGCGTTAGTCAGTGGGCCTCCAAGACCTCGGCAGACCTTTATCCAATCTGTCAGCCCTTTGTTTCTCCTAGGGGTAATAACTGCCTTACATTCTGGTGAGGCATTTTCATATACTAATTGCTCGATCAATGGCTTGACTTGCTCTGGGTCTCCAAAAATTCTGCCTGCTGTTTCTGTCATTCTAGCAACAAATTCTGAGAAGGACTCCTGGGGGGCTTATAATATTTTTGTTAAATTTTCTCCAGCCTCGCCCTTCTTCGAGAGGGCCTTCCATGCCTTAATTGCAGCGGCGGAGATCTGGCCATATGCTCCCCAATCATAGTTAGTCTGGTCGGCAACATACTGTCCTTGCCCTGTTAATAATTTGAAAGTCCACTGTCTCTGGTTGCCCTCTGCATTAGCGTTGGCCCTTGCCTGTGCTTGAGAAGCGTCATGCCACAAAGCCTTCCATTCCATATACTGTCCCATATTAGGGAGAGCAGCTTTTACTGTATTTTGGCAATCATTCGGAGTCATTGCCATAGTGGCAAATCTCTCAAGCTGCATAATTGTAAAATTAGCATCAACTCCATATTTGTTAACCGATTCAGCAAATTCTTTGATAGAAGCATATTCTACAGGTGTGTGGACACGGCCTCCTCCTGCGTCCTCAAATACTGGAAAGGCTTGTAACATTTTTCTCTTGTCTTTCTCTGAAAGGAAGGAGCCTGAGCAGCACCTGTCCACATGAGGCGGAAGTGCGCCGGGAACATTAGGTTGGGAGGGTGCGACAGGCCGAGAGGCCATGCAGCTATCTCCCGTTTTCCTTTGCTTTAGATTTCGCGGCGGCAACTGCTCATCTGGCTGGCATCTTTCCTCCTCATCTATCTCTTCATCTGAGCCCTCTGCCTCGGAGGAAGTTAGCCTCTCCGACTCAGAGCCATCAAGCCCCAAAACCTCCTTTACCGGATAAAGAGATTTTCTTTTGGGGGCTTGCCTTTCCTTCGTTCTTAACTCACACAGGGCGTCCTTTCCCTGATCTTTCACCCCCGCAGATCGAGGGTCCTTGGGGGGGCCTAATTTCTTCGACATGTCTTTTTTTCCTTTTTCTTTCTGAGTTTCTAAGTGCTTCCGTTCCTCTGTTTCTGACATGTTGGCCTGTACTCTGTCTAGCACTGTCTGGTCCGCCGCTACACTCGAGCGGCTTTTCTCATCCTGCAAAACCAGAAGGGAGAGAACTAACGCCGCTAGCACAATAGTGAGAGCTTCTAAACTGGGGAGGGAGACGAAATAAATCAAGCCCAAACATGTCTCTCAGAGATTTACCTTGTCCTACGGTTCTGGATCTGCTCCACGAGTGGAGGGTCTTCTCAAACAGCGCCGGCGATGGTGAATTCTCCCGGGTTCTCGGCACCAGCTGTGATGCGCGTGTAATCTTCTTGCCATCAAGAACGCACGCGGACACACATCAGGATCCTTCCGCAGGAACACGTTTATTCCAAAAACAAAATGGTGGAAGACCCCAGGCCCGGGAAAGCACTGCTTATATACCCTTAGAGCGGTGTATTCACCTCTGATTGGCTGCTTACTCATTGTGCGCCAAAACGCCGTGGGATGGGCTTTAACTTTGGCGAGCTTTTACCATGGCACATGCGCAATTTACTTGTTTACTAGGAAGATTCCCGGACACCAGCGCCATCTTGCAATGGCGGATTCTGCCAGCGCAAACGCGGCTTCCTACAATAGAGAGTGATGGGGAGAAGGGGAGGAAGAGGGAAGGTGGAGGGAGGGGTGAGGGAGAGAGGCAGAGGAAGAGAGGGAGGAGAGAGGAAGAGGGAGAGGGTGGAGGACAGAGGGAGGAGAGAGGGAGAGGGTGGAGGAGAGAGAGGGATGGAGGAAAAGAGGGAAGGGAGGGGCAGAGGGAGAAAGGGAGGGAAGGGGGGAGAGAGGGATGGGGAACAGGGAGAGCAGGAGCAAGAGCCAGAGAACAAGAGTGAGAAAAAGGAGAAGGAGAGGGAGAGGGAGAAGGAGATTTCCAGGGAACACGTCACTTGGTCAGTCAGTTAATGTGATAGAACTCATGGTTTTAAAATCCCCATTTTATTTTTTTAGGGGAATCGAAAATTTGGGAATTTGCATGCATCTGGCTATCCTGGACTTCTTATTGCCAGAGATTTTTAGAAATAGCTCTTCAATTGTATTGTATAAATTTTCCTTATGCTTTATAGTTTCACAAACTATTTCCATTTCAATGTAGAATAAAAAGAATTTACTCACACAGTGGGCCAACCCAGTTTAACCTCTTAATTCTGCAGCAAATCTCCTCATTGCTGAACAAATCTTGTGCAAAATTTAAGAATCTCCTTTTAGTCATCAGCAGAACTCATGTCTTTCATTCCAGATAGAACACAATTCTTGGGTCAAAACCTGGCAATGACAATTTATATTCAGCAGTGGTAGTTTGAGACGTGAAGGGTTTCATGTGTTCTAAATTTTCTCTAATTGTGTCAAATCCTCAGAAAGCAGCATACCTGCTGTAGTTTGATTTGGAAAAGTCCCACACAGAGTCATGTATTTGAACACTTAGTTTTTCAGCTGGTGGCAGTGCTTTAGAAGGTTATGCAACCTTAAGGAGGCAGAGTCTTACTGGAAAAAGCAAGTCCTTAGAGGTAGGCCTGGAAGTTTTAGAGATTGACCCCATTTCCTGTCTACCCTGTGCTTCCTAACTATGCATGCAACTGACTGTCCATGTCAGGCTCCCACTATGATGGTGACCTGTATCTTTCCAAAAGAGATACTTCTTCCTTTAAGTTGCTACTGGGATGTTTATTTGTTCACTGGGACAAGGAAGTAATGGCTGCAGCTACTTACAAGGTAAATTATTTCCAGAGGTCAGAGCTAGAAAAGCTGGTCTCTCTGGGCATGCCAGTTTGTCTTCTCAGCTTTCATATAGTGAAACCTGTGCTGTTTCTTTTTATTTCCCTCTTGGTCACAATTCTTCATCAGAAGTTGGGAGCTATTGTGTGCTGTTTGTAATGTCCCCTCAAAATTTATCTTCGAGGAAAGGAGATGCTGTGCTACTCTCAGGAGGTAAACAAAAGATCACATGTACAGGAGAAAAAAAACTTGGAAGATTCTCGAAGGGCCCTACCAACAGTGTAAAAAAAGTTAAACGGTTGCTTGGGGTGGAGACTCTGAGCAGCTGAATTTCAGGAAGAAGAGATGTTGGGACGGTTGAGCTCCCTGCATGCTGTATAGACAGCTCTGTAGTTGCAGTTTTCAGTCTGCAGGTGCAGTTACGGTGTTGGGTACATTTTCTGGTGATGCCTACTCCTAGTAAGTAGCAAGGTACCCATACTCCTGTTAGTAACCACAATAAAATGATCATTGATTCACAAAATTGGACATTAGCAAAAATTGTTACTGTGGTCTGTAGCGGGTTCCATTTTTGGGGAAGAGTAGTCTGTGTATTGTGTCACCCCAGGAAAGGGTTGTCACCCAAGTATAGTATTACTCAGTTGTTATAGCTCCCTGTAATCCACATTTACAGATGGAATTGTCTACTGGGCTTTTGGACCAATCTTATGTCATCTTCTTCCTCTTTTCCCTTTGTTTTGTTTTTTGTGTTTTTAAAATACTTTCTTAGAAGTCAATGGGGGGGGATAGAATAAGGGGTTTCGGGGAGGGGTAATTGGGGAAAAGGGGTAACATCTGAAATGTAAATAAATAAAATATCCAATTTAAAAAAAAAGAAGTCAAGACAGTGTGGGCTGCAATCTTAAGGATGAATTACTTTCTCTTCCCTCTATAACCTAACCTGAAGTAAATTCCAGTTAAACTCTTGTGTTTTATCTGTAAGACGAAACCCTTTCATCTGTAAAATAAGAATGATAGAAGCTCATTTTCCTTCCTCAATGTTTCCTCTTCATTTTTTTCTTATTTACTTCCTTCCTTGGTGTTTAATTGTTTCCATTTTTACTTCAATTAAATAATCTTATAATTACTTTCTGAGTTCATCTTCTTAGATTTCACCTAAGTCACTCTCATTAGAATCAATTTCTAAGGAACTGGTATTTGGTGTGTTGTTTGTTTGTTTGTTTGTTTGTTGTGTCTCTTCCCTGAGGCTTGCACATCTGGGTTTATCTCACTGGGTGGATGTTTTTATATCTAACTGTCTCATATCATTGAGGTACTTGCAATTCTCATTTTAGATTATATTGCAGTAGGGTTGAGGTGTCACTTCCTCCAGATAATTTAGAATATTGAAAAAAGAAAACTAAATCAAAGGGTGATTTTAGGATATTGTGATCAACAGTGAGTAAAGAATATGAAGGTTATTAAAATTATTTTTTTGTAAGAAATGTTCATTCTCACAAGCTTCTGGTGGTCTCTATGTGTTCACCTCCACAATTGTCATTCATCCAGTTTCAGATCAGGCCCATTTGGATACAATGTAATATCATGAACCTATTTCTCAGCTTCTGCATTGTTTTTATCACTAGCTGAAGTCAAGGTGGGGCTTTCTGGGGTATCACTCCAGCTGCCTGGGTAGAATCTTCCTTCCAGGCTCATGGATCACACTTTCAGCCTCACCTCTACATTGGTGCTGATCCTGTGTTTCCCTGAAGACAGTGTCTTTTATGTCTAGAACCAGATCCATCACTCCTTAACTCACTCTTTCTGTAAAGCTTGTGTTCAAGGGAGAGGGGCAGTGCCTCCCAGACACTTCCTGTTGACTTCAACCTGAGCTCTGTAGTGCACGTGGGCACTGGTTTACATCTTGTTCTATCTCCTCCTTTGTGGACATGTTACCAGGCCTATGCTTGCTTTTCAGCTGTCTTACAGGAACCTAGAGACTGTTCTACATTATGCCGACAGTTTTATTCATGGCATTAGGGCACGCGGGGGCTTCTACCCTACCATCTTACCTACAAGTTCTATTTTAACATGTTGAAAATAGTAAATCAAATCCAACAATATGAAGTGTCCTCTCACTTGTCTCTTTAACATCTTTCAATATACCTTCGTATTTATCTGTATGAATCGCTATGTCTTTGGTAAAGTATATTCTTAAGTATTTTATCCTTCCTGGTGTCATTGTATAAGGAACTGCTTTTCTGTTCAGATTGTTCATTGTCAGCATACAGATATGAAGTTGTTTTTTGAATTGCTTTCGTATCCTTCAATTTGCAGAACCTACTTATCAGTTCCAAGATGTCATCCAGCATTTACATACAATTATCTTCAAGCACAAGCCACCTCCAGTCATCTTGTTGGCAAACTAAAATCCTCACTTTGTACACTTAAACAGTCTTCTTCCCCCCTTTTCTGTAGGCACTTTCACTCACCCATACAAATTATTTTGTACTATCCTGAAGTCTTTATTTCTAGATATTTCTATATTTGCATGTGTGTTTGTGAATGTAACTCATTTAGAGTGGAACAGATATTTGTTCTCTAGAAGTACTAATCATGATTCTATAGACTTTGCCAGTGGATGTAATGTCACCATTTTTTCATTGTAATGTTCTCTACTATCCTGTCAGTAATTTAAATGCCTGTGTCCCTGTACCCTCGTTTGTCAGCTTCCCTTGTGGAAACTGCATCCAAGGAATAATTTCTTCCTCCTCCTCCCCCTCCCTTCCCCCTTCCTCTCCTCCTCCTCCTCCTCCTCCTCCTCCTCCTCGTCCTCCTTCTTCTTTGTCATCAGTTTGGCTTCTTGAATTTCGACATTCCTACCTGGAAATGTGTGGTGTGATCCACCTTACTTTCTACTCAATGTTGACATCAATACCTTCCTAGGCTTCTGTCAGTCTTACTTTGTCACTGAAATCTTGCTCTGGACTTCCTTTGACCTCACAGTACATGTGATTTTCACTGAAAGAGTTCACATGCAGCACACAGAGTATAGGTAGTTAATTACATAATAAAATGCATAGTCGGTCAAGGAATGAGAGTGGACATAGCCAAAAAGACCATCGCAATAATCTACATTGTAGGCCATCTTAATTCTAGCTCCAAAGTCTCTAGAGCTTTTTGTAAGGGGCTTTTTCCTGTTCCAGCTGATCAATAGGATCGTTTGGGACAAATCTTTCAGGATGAAGTAATAGTACATACTGTCCTTTATCAGAAAGCTCCATGCTAGAACATTGATTCAGGACTCAAGAAACCACATTTAAAAGTTACTACCCAATGACTGCCTAGGCAGTTTTGCAGGCCATGTCTCTTCCAATTCCTTTGGCCAGAACTTAGACTCCTACCATTTCAGTCCTTTTATTTGCAATCCATTTATTATGAACAAAATACCTCTTCCCAATGTCCACCAAGCTCCTAATATATAACCAGGAATCTTCTTTAAAAGATTGAAACCGTAAAAACACTAGGATGCAGTTATTGGGCCAAACTGACTATTTCAGAATGGTTCAAGGTCTCCACTCAGTGGACATTCAGGGGACCAAAATATATAGACTTAAAATTTCACAGAATCATCTAAGGGTAGATCAACTGTAAATAAAGGTTTATTGTTGAAAAACAAAACTGTAAAAAACAGAAGTTAGGAGTACTGGCTGCTC
This sequence comes from Grammomys surdaster, assembly GCF_004785775.1. NCBI lineage: Eukaryota > Metazoa > Chordata > Mammalia > Rodentia > Muridae > Grammomys > Grammomys surdaster. The sequence goes on along the minus strand of NW_021605171.1, from coordinate 1,957,454 downwards.
TAACTGAGAACCTGGGTTGGATGGCCAACATCCACACAACAGCTCACAATCATCTGTAACTCCAGTTTCAGAGGATCTGATAGTGTCTCTTAGCCTCCTCAGGCATCAGGGCTATATGTGGTATACAGAAACATATGCAGGCAAAACACCCATATTTGAGATGAGAGTGGGGCAGGAGCTATCTCTAGTTTCACTGATGTGCTATTTGAATTGACTTCAGGTTCTTCCTTAAAGAAGAGTTATGCATCATGAAAGTCCAAAAATATTAGAAGAGGTTAGTAATTCACAATGCAACAATTGCCTTCCTTAGTGTTTAGGGCATAGTATTGGACCCATACAAATAAATAATTCTCATGCTGAGCATAAAAAGGCAGAAATGAAAGGCTGGCCAGAACCAGTTACAGAGAATAAAGCATGGCTTCTTAATCATGGAAGAACAAACATTAATACATCATTTCACTGCTCATTGGAGCATACATTTAACATCACTTCTGTGTTAATATCCTCAAAGGTTTGTGGGATGTATTTCTGGGATATTTCCCTTCTAAGTTTTAACACAGGACTGATAAATCCAGCCCACAAGTCCTGGGATCTTGATGGCTACTGGAAAAGATGGAAGTATCAGAAAGGGATCCTTACACAGAAGAATCAGTTGTTGTTCCCGAGGACCTCCCTGTGAATTCTAACTAGCATCTCTCTTCTCTGTACAAAAAGAATCTTCACGCTCACCAAGTTAGTGAGGCATTCTCTGTTAATATAAACGTTGATAGCCTGTTAGAATTCACTGAATCTATTGACAAATTGGTTTAAGGATGGATTGATCATATCAGGGAAGAGACTGCATTCACAAAAGGCATCCATTAAGCACCTCAAGAAGTGTTAGGCTGAGAGCCAAATGAAAGCTGATACAGACTCTAAGGAGAGGTAGGAAAAGTTGCTTGGCTAAGCTTCATTTGTCTACATTTTCTAGAGACTTTATAAACTGCAAGGTTGTTAGGAAACAGTCTGTCCCTTCAGTTTAGTGAATGTTCCTTAGAAATATTTTGGCTATATTAACAGGCAGAACACTACAGACAGAAAACATGCACTGACAGAATAGCTTCAAAGACTTTAAGGGTCTGTATTACAGCACACTGATTTCCAACTATGATTCATGTTAAGCATCTCTGTGCTTTCCCTAATGTTACAAAATGTCTGCACAATAGCGAGGATTGTTAATGTGACTAAAATGAGGATGTTTTATTCATTATTCAGCACATGCATTTCAGAAGTCAAGAGTTTCTTTCCTGTATTTCAGTCTAAAATGTATTTGAAAGAATCAAGGATCATTGATCATAACCAAGAGAGTATCCAAACTTATTTCTTAATGATGTGAGGCTGGTTGCTGCCTTCAAAGATTTCAAAACCAAGTGTAAAGATAAAACAAATAAAATAAACTTAAATTTACAGTGTAAGCTGCAAGCCTAAAAGTATATATAATTTTATACAATTATATGATTTGGAGACTTTTCTAGAAATGCTTGCTTAAATTAGGTTTCATACACCTGAATTTACCAATTACCACATATTGATAGATATTTTCCTTCCTTACAATAGTGATAAGTGAATATTTTCATGTCTCAAGTGACATATGCACATTTTTCAAGAAGATAAATATCATATAAGTTTTCATCTTTTATTAGTTCTTTGAGGATTTCACACATAATGGGTAAATTTAGGTTTGATTAGCATACTTCATCTCTCAGAATGACTGAAGTCTTTAAAATGAATGATGATACTATCTAATTCCCAGAGGTTTAGCTGTGTCTTGAGTTATCTGGAAAATCAAGGAAGGGCCATTATCACTTTGATGAGATTTTTTGAGGCCAAATGGAGGAGTATTGATCTGAAGTACAGCCTGAATAGCTTCAGCAGCTTAAAAGAAAGCTACAGTAATGTTTTTAGTTCTCAGATTCTTAGGGTTACTTTATGGTATAAGACCTGCTAATATTTCATTTAAATAAGGTGAAGAACTAGATGGGTTCAGAATCTGATTCTGGACTTTATATGACTGCTAAGATACCACAGATATGTCTAGATGCTGTAGAAATTCACTAGCTACTTTTACAAAGTTCTATAATGGCTGTCATAGTACTTAGAGTCTGTCTAATTTACTTTCCAATTGCTATATAGACACCAAGACTGAGGCAAATTATAGAAGGAAGAGTAATTAGGATTTACCTTTTCAGAGTGTTAGAATCCATGACCATTGTGTCAGGGAGCATTGAGGCAGGCAGACATGGCACTGGTATAGTTACTAAGAGCTTACATCCTGATCCACTGAGAGACAGATAACTGGGAAATGGTGCAGGCTTTAGAAACATCAAAGCCTGACCCCAGTAATACACTTGATCCAACAAGGATCCTCCTAATCCTTCCCAAGCAGTTCCACCAACTAGGGACTAAGCCTGTATGAGCCTATGCTGTCATTCTCATTCAAACCACTAAAGAGTCCCTTTCAAAATGTAGACGTTTATTTATTTACTTGGTTTTGTATTATTACCAATTACTTCATGGTATAACTGTTACCTAATATTGAGTGTTTAGGACCATGTAGGTAGCTGGAATTTAAGGATTATGCTTTTCTATTTATGAAGAGTTTTGTAGGATCACTTGAGTTTTTCATCTACCAGTTTTATCATGTGTTGTTCAGGGTCATGCAGACCATATGGCTTCATTTGATAGTACTGAGGAAACTTCCTTTTGTAATGACTGTCCTCTTTGTACAATGTGCACTGGTTTGAGTATAACCTCTGGTGTCTCCAGGGCCTCTCTTGCCAAAAGGATGGTGACTTGCTGGCTTCTAGAACCATTTTAGAAGGGCCCTCGTATCATGTAGAATTGGCAACTGAGAGCATAGTCAAAAATATTGGTTGTCTTTGAACTCTTTTGTCTTCAAAACAGATTTTGGCCTCCAAGCATGGTTAGCAAACATCTAGAAGGCCATTTTTTCCTGTCCTGAAGAAGGAGCTGTGGCTTTTAATTCTAGGAGTACAGTATTCAGCAAAAGCTTAACGAAAACAAGAGTCTTTTTAAAAAGGTTTATTTTCAGAAGCAAGAGGGTAGTGGGCTGGATTATTGATGATATAACAGCTTTAATTACATTAATTGATAGCACCACTGCTTTTTCAATTGCTTTGACACAAGAAGTTAAGACAGCTACTTTTGTTAATCATTTAGCAAAAAAAATTACTAATGTGTTGAGAATACAAGAGGATTTAGATGGGTGTCTGGAACAATGGACTGATGCTCTTTATCCTATTCAAATTATTGGAAGGAGGTTCAGAGTTTAAGAGTAAGGAGCCATCTCTACCATCATGCCAAATATCATTGGAATTGTGTTCCTTTTAAAATTTACAGTGATAGTGATAATAATTAGAAAAAAGTTTAAAGACATTTGCAAGGTATTTGGCATAATTCTAACACCTCTCTGGATGTTTTAACTTTGCATAGTGAGATTATGAATTTAAAGAATGCTGCTCTGCTGAGTTTTGATGCTGCAGATAATGCTGATAAACTTATCCATGGCCTGAGGTCAGTATTTCCATTTTGGTCAAGCTTCAAGAATGGCATATATAGCTTGATCATGCTAGCCCTTTTTGTCTTGGGAATAATTTTATTCCTGCTCATCATATTAAAGCTTGTCTTTAACAACAAAATGTTGGCAGCCAAAGTACATGACTTGAAACTGAAAATGGACCCCCAGACAGACTTATTAAATTAACAGGCTGGCAAGCCAAGGACAGGTATTCATATTCCACAGGTATGCATATTCCATGACGGATAAAGAAGGCATTCTTGTCAGAATGACCTAAGACAGCCTCAGTCTTGTTTATGAACTAAAAAGGGGCAGATGTAGAGAGCTTTTGGGGCTAGTTGGCAGGAATCTGACATTGGCCAAGGACAAGGAAATGAACTTCAGGCAGGAATCTGACATTAGGTTAGAACAAAGAAGTAATTTCAGGCAGGAATCTAAATCTTAGGCTAGAACAAAGAAGCTGGCTTCAGGCATGAAAATGACTTTGGGCTAGGACAGTAGGTTCAGATATTTTGGTCATCCTGATAAGCCCTTAGAAACAGTGATCATGGGAGTGTTCACAGAACTTTATTTATTGCCTTGCTTATTCTTTGACTATTTGTGTTTATTGTCTTGCTTGTTCCTTGACTATTTGTACCTATTGTATTGCTAGTTCCTCAACCTAGAACTGATCTTAATACTTGCATGTAATTAAAATGGTACAAAAGCAAAAAAAAAAAAAAGGAAAAAGAGAAAAGAAAAGAAAAAGAAAAGAAATTAAAACAGATTAATTTTATTTTGTACGTAAGTGTGTTTTGCCTGCATGTATGTATGTACACTGCATGGATGCCTAGTGTCCAAAGATGCCAGAAGAATGTCCTGTACTGTAGTTGTAGAAGTTGTGAGCCTCCTGTGGGTGCTGGACCTGAACCTGGGTCCTCTAGCAAGTATAGCAAGTACTCTTAACTACTGAGCCATCTCTTCAGCCTGAAAATAGACTTTAAAATATATCTTGACTCTTTAAAAGCTCAGGGTGATTTTTGGTAGTTAAAAATCTATCAAACTCAGGAGAAAAATAAATAATTGTTTTGAAAAAAAAAACCAAGATCATTGAGTTTTAAATGCTAACTGTTTTTTTTTCTTTTGTGTTTTTATTTTTGTGGTTTTGGCTTGGTTTTTGTTTTGGCAAATGCCGTTAAAAGTGGATCAATATTTTTTGGAAAATATTGCTGTAAATAGATTTGTTTCAGGGAATCAAATGTCAATTTATCATATTTTAGCATGAGAAAATTTAAGTAGCAGTCTTATTACAATCCATAGCAACTTTGTATTTGTGCCATCTTTCACAGCCTTTAGTTTATTTGTTTTTGTTATTATTATTATTATTATTATTATTATTTTGTTGTTTAATTGTACTGGCTATCCTGAAACTTGTTTTGTAGACTAAGCTGGCTTCAAACTCAGAGCTCACCCTGATTCTATCAGTTGCTGGGATTAAAGACATGGGCCTCCACATCCTATCATAAACTTTATGTTTATGTACCAAAACAAACATGTTTTGACTCTGTGACTTGTCTTATTTTTTCTTTTCATTTTGGAGTATTCATTGACTTGCAGAACAAACCTATATTTTACCATGGAAAAATTTTTATGACACAGAAATTTTTAAATCAGAAATGTATCTATATAGCTTTAATTGTTTAATCTCTTTTTAAATATTTGTTAGTTTCTTTCTGTCTTTTCTTTCCAATATTTTTGGTGTAATCTGAGTTTTTAAACCCACAAGAACTATACATAGGGCATGGCTGACCACTGTTTTTTTTTCCCATCTAGTTACAGAATCACATTAAACTAAAATATCAGTTACCAGGATTACTCTAACACATAACTGGCATTGCCTGGCCAAATTATCCATATACATCAAGAACTTTTATATTACCTGAGATAATTTGTTTAGTAACTTACAAAAGGAATTGAAATATCAACTTTTCAGGTCAGTTAACCAGTTTTTCTTTTAAAATTTAGAATTCGAATTGTCTCAATCATGGAGGATACTTATGAATGGTGAATTAAGGGGCATCAAAGGGTAGTTAGCAATCTAGGAGAGTAAGAAAGAATATTAGGTGCTCATGGAGAAGGCAAGCAGGTGACCTGAGGCACACAAAGACAAACACAGGAAAGAGGGAGAGATCTCATAGCCAGGTGTAGAAGTTCATACACAAAAGACATCATAAGCATAAAAAGACAGAAAATTCCATGGCCTTACCCCAAAGAAGGGAAGACCACAGTGTGATAAATATAGAAAAACTATGTAAGAACAGGGAAGAGGCTCCAATGTGTGTTGCTGGGGTCTCATTCTGCCCTCCTCTTGGCTTCTTGCTCTTTAGCTCGTCATGAAGCATCTGAAGACAAGAAACGCAGAGTGCAGATGCAAAGATAAACAGTCTGTTATAATGTAGTATCAAGTGGATGCTCACGGCTGATGTTGGATAATGCACAAGGAAATATTGTACTAATCTGTTTTAGACAAATATAGGGATATTTCTAAATTATTTAGTTCAAGAAGACTTTTCTGGGGGATTTTGTCTTGTCTAGGTGATTGACAGGCCCACTTGATTTGAGTCTTACAGGAAGGGCTTGTTGTATCCTTAGCAGAAAGCTTCCTATAAGGCCCAGGGCTCCTGGAATCAGGTGTAGATAGTTTTTTGGTTTTAGTTTTTTTTTCTACCAATGATCCTCCAGGCAGTCCAAGATGTCACACCTCTTTCCAGAACCAGAGAGGAGTACGGTCCCATTCCAGTGACCAATAATTAGGGTTCTGCTGTTTCAGTCCTTGATTCTGAAGGAGGGACCCATCCCCACACCCTCCAAGCCTAATAATATCCAACAGCTAGCAAGCTACAGTTGCATCACCAATTGTTTACCTGCTGATCAGGATTCAGCACAGAGAACTAATTCTTCTATGAGAAGTTTACTCCATCTTCCTTGAAGACCAATTTATATCCTACTCTGCTTTCTCTAAGAACCATTTATGGTTATGATTGGTTGAGATTCTTAGAACATACCTTCTATGCTTACTGAGCTAAGGGTATTAATATGAATTCATAACCACTCTGCCATACTGACAGGATCAGAGGCTGATGAAATGTCTCTTATAAAGTATCAAATAGGAAATATCTTCTGCTTTGGAGCTCTTTCACAAGTGAGCAACTAATATGCGACTATTGTGTAACAGCAGTGTAGACAATGTATGAATCAATGAACAAGGTTCATTTAAGTAAAATGTTCAGAGTTTTGTAGACAATGAAATTTATGAAACAGCAGAGAAAAATTGGTCTCCATGCTTCCAAAGCTGGATGGAGTCTTAGATCCCTCTGGGAATATAACAAGGCTTGACCATTATATCACCATGAGATCAAATAGGCAAAGGGTTATTTATACCTGAGAAACTAAGGAAACTGAAGATTTATCTTGGCATCTGTGCTTCCTGATAATCAGGATGCCCCCTTGTGGGTAAATACTCTGGGAGCTGCAGCTAAATCTCCACAGTATCAAACTCAAGTGCTAGGAGAATTTCCTCAGTTGCCAAACATAAACACTATTTAGACTTTACAGACACAGAAAAACTAGCTTGCTGTATGTATTCATGTATGTATGTATGCATGTGTGTATGTATGTATGCATATATGTATGTATTATGTATATATGTATATGTTTTGATTTTTTGAGACAGAGTTTCTCCATGTAGCCCCGGCAGTCTTGGAACTGACTTTGTAGCCCAGAATGACCTTGAACTCAAGAGATCTGCTTGCCTCTGCCTCTGTTCTGGAATCAAAGGTGAGCACTACCATGCTTGTTGTTAAGCTTTATTAGAATTTCATTTGCATTGTGAGTATTGAGCTGCCTCATGATAATTTCTGGCTAGATATTAGGGGAAAGTACTCTGAAAGGAAGAACTAATCCATGATTGGGGTGGATAAGCCATCTCATAAATAATCATTAAACACTCTCTTTTATGAATAGTCACCCGAGACTTCTTACTGTTACCCATCCTGGCTCAGCCATCTGGAGTATATTATCACTTTGCCAAATGAAGTTCTGCTTAAAGTGTCCGTCTCTCAACTGGATTCTTCCCTTCAAGAAGATAATAAAGGAAAAACTATAGTCCTCCAGCACTCAAAGTCAAAAAGGGAAGGAAAAAGAAGACAGGGATTAAAAACGGAATATGGAGGGCTGAAGATGTAGCTCAGCAGTTAGGAAAAGCCATTGCTCTGGCCGAGGACCAGGGTTTGGTTGCCAATTATCTGTAACTCCAGGATCAGTGAATCCCACTCCCTCTTCTGACCTTCACTGGCACATCTATGGTTCACATACATACATGCAGACAAAACATTCATTCACATAAAAGAAATGTAAAGAATATGACGTAATAAAGGCTAAAATGTTCCAGATATAGTAAAAGAGTTCTGAATTCAAGAGCCTCAAGAAATCCAAAATAAGGAAACCTCAAGAAGTCAGTGTGAAGATACATGCCCTATAACTGCTGTGGCAGGGATGGAGATATTTTACAGAGAGACACTCTTGTCCCTCAAGCTAGCTATCGGATTTTTGAAACAATGGACCACAAGAAACTAGAATTCCTCCAGCAAACTCTTGCTGGGAGAAGAGAAAACCGAACCCTGGGCTAGCCAGAGATGGCCGCCTTCCACAGAGATAAAGATAATCAGTGGATGGCAGGACAATGTGTGGACTAAGGCCGTTTAGATGCGCACTACTCTGTCTTCAACAACACATCAGGCTCATTTAATTGATTTATCTAGGACAGGTGGTTGAACCTGACTTATTGGAGCACAGGCTATGGCCCAAAGTCTGGTAATACCAGCAAAACTTATGAAAGACAAGGACAGTAAAGTCTTAAAATAACACTAAGAAATGACATCACACCTACAGGAAGAAACAATGTAAATAACAATAGGTTTCACCTTAGAGACCACAGAAAACAGACCGAAGTAAGAAAGTCTTTTTTAAATGCTGGGAAAAAAAATTAAAAACCTTCCAACCAAGACATATTCACAGAAAATATCCTTCCTAAACAAAGGGGGAAATTGGGGCATTCCTTACTAAAGAAAAACAATGAGATTTTGATTCTAGCATTCTTAACATAGACAAAAGACTGTTTCCTAAGCACAAAGAAAATAATAAGAAAAATAATTATCTAAGGCTAATTGGGAAGAAGTAAAGGCCCAATGACCCAAGTCTGATCCCCAGATTCCACAAGGTGGACTTAGAGAAGAGACCCTTCAGACCCTTGAAAGTTGTTGTCCTCTATCCTCTGTGTGTGTGTGTGTGTGTGTGTGTGTGTGTGTGTGTGTGAATTTTAAAAGGAAAAGAATTATTCAATAGGAAATCCTGGCATAACAAGAAGGAGCAGTAGCAATCAAAAGAGTGGGAGTAAATTCAATAGATTTTCCATTTCCTCTTAAGGATCTTGAATTTTTTAACAGGTGAAGATAAAATTACTACAATAACGGGTCATTCTAAATGGCTGTTGAAGAAATATTTAAGACAATTATATTTGGAGAAAGCTAAAGGGACATAAAAGAAGGAAAGTTTTATACTTGGCTCAAAGTGGGACACTGACATCAGCAGAGTGTGGTGAGTTATGCATGCATAATGTAATATAACAATTGATACACTTTTAGATCCTTTACATAGTCCCACTGGAGGGACTATGGAAGAAGTATGGAAGGACTATGGAGGGAGTATAGAAGTCCCAACTTCAATACTCAGCTACTCCACTCAGCTTTAAAAAGCCAGAAAAATGAACATTGCACTTTTTAAAATGGGAGTTGGGGTCAGAGAGGAGAGGAGAACAGGGCATGGCAGCCAGAGAGACAGTAGGTGTAGGGACCCAAGAGCAACACTGTCAGAAACGTTCTTGGGTCTCTTGTCAGCAATGCAGCCAGGAGCTCTTTATCTTCTGGATGAGCAACCTGTCTAAAGATCTCGTGTGAGGATGGAAACAAGAATGCCAGTCACCAAACTATTCAAAAGCTTTGGTCTAGATCCTTATGTTTTCATGGCAAAATAGGTTTCATCCTCTCCACCTTTGGGCCATTTTCTAAGTGATTTTAAAATTGCCTCTCTCTCTCTCTCTCTCTCTCTCTCTCTCTCTCCTCTCTCTCTCTCTCTCTCTCTCTCTCTCTCTCTCTCTCTCTCTCTCT
>NW_021605171.1:1917575-1947664 GCF_004785775.1 Grammomys surdaster | reverse complement strand
TCTCTCTCTCTCTCTCTCTCTCTCTCTCTCTCTCTCTCTCTCTCTCTGTGTGTGTGTGTGTGTGTACATGTGTGTGTGTGTATTACAGTAGCATTAAAATTTTAAACTATAGGGTCCCAGAGCTTCCGTCTGGGTTTCTTCTTAGCCTGTTTTCATGAGGCTAGAGCACAAGTGGCAATCCCCATTTCAATGGTCCAGAATCACCCCAGTAGGTATAAAACCAAAAGCAACTTGGGGAGAGAGGGGTTTATTTTATCTCACAACGGTGAGGTCACATTCCCTCACCGAGGGAAGCCAGGACCAGAACTCAAGGCAGAAGCCTGAAGGCAGAAGCAGGTACAAGGGCATGAAGCAGTACTGCTCACTGGCTTGCTCACTCATGGATTGCTCAGCCTGATTTCCTATGTTGTCCAGAATCGCCTGCCTGTGCAGCACTGCCCACAGAGAGCTGGGCTCTCCCACATCAGTCTTTAATCAAGTAAATACTCCCCAGACCTGCCCGTAGGCTAAGCGATGTACGAATTTTCTCAACTGTGGTTTCCTCTTCTCTTGTGCTAAGGTGATAAGAAACTCTTACCTTGTGCTAAGCTGATAAAACAAAACAAAACAAAACAAAACAAAACAAAACAAAACAAAACAAGACAATTAGCCAGAACAACATCACAGACTAGACAAACTTCTGGCTGCTTCCCATAACTAAAGTGCAGACTATAGCCATGCAGAAACCAGTTCATGTTTCTTCAGAGCAGTTTCATAGCCCAAAGCTGGAGACACCCCAACTCTTTTACAAGGAATGAATAGTTAAATAAACCAGTATATGTCAGCCACACATCCCACAACTTGGATAGATTTACAATATACCTCACAACTTGGGTAGATTTACAAAACACCTCACAACGTGTATAGGTTTATAGTATGTTGTGTCAAGGGGAAGGAGATCACATACACACTGATTGTGTTGATATTATACTCTTGACAGATGTGCAGAGATGACGAGAGGTTAGAGATGATGGAGGGAGGCATATGACCATGAGGAAGTCCCAGAGTGAGATTTGGGTGGTGTTTTGTATCTTGATTTAGATGCCAGTTTAGGAATCTGGTCCTGTTTAGTCTCAGTCTCAGTCTCTCCTCTCCCTCTTCTCTCTCTCTCCTCACTCCATTCCATCCCCCTTTTCTTTGGTTTGCACACACACACACACACACACACACACAGCATCTATGGCAAATTTTTAGGTTTGTACTGTGTACAGTTAAGACACAACAGAGAAAACAGTGTATGCCTAAGACCCTCTTTTATGACTGCAACTTCTCTTCTGTAATTATTATTTCAATGTTGAAAAGACTAAAACTCCATTTTACCATGGGTAGTTGTGGCCATACATGATTTTACAAGAGGAGAACCAAGAGGCTTTCCAACCCTCAACGATAGTTTTTGTTTTGGCATCATCGGCCTGGACTGGGACAGCTTGGCTCTGGGTGGCTCCAGCAAGGGAGGACACTCCGTGCTGGGTGCTTTGCTGGAGGAGGCGGCCCTCCAGGGGCTGGGGAGTGCGCGGAGGGGCGGGGTTCAGCTCCACTAAGGTCCAGAAAACTGGACAGTGAGCCTCGCGTGGCGCTGTGAGGTTTATGAGGACTGCAGCGTCTGGCTGGGAACTTTCTTAAAACTGCAAACAGTTTGGCGGCTCTGACTTTGCTTTGGTCACTGCTAGCCTTTCTCGCGCTGCTCTCACCGCGGCACGGCTTCTGGCTTCTCTCCTATACCTACCGGACCTTGGACGGCCCCACGCGGGGACAAAGCGGCTCCCAAGCCCGGCATGTCGTGGAACTTGACCGCGGAGCAGCTCTCGGCGCTGCTCCGGCTACACAACCTGACGCGCGCGCAATTCATCGCGCGCTATGGGCTGCGGCCACTGGTGCTCACCCCGCAGCTGCCCGCTCCTGCCAGGCTAGCCCTCCTGCTCACCGGCCTGCTCATCTTCGCCTTGGCGCTTTTCGGCAACGCCCTGGTAGTCTATGTGGTGACCCGCAGCAAGGCCATGCGCACTGTCACCAACATCTTCATCTGCTCCCTGGCACTCAGCGACCTGCTCATCGTCTTCTTCTGCATCCCGGTCACAATGCTCCAGAACGTCTCAGACACCTGGCTAGGGGGTAAGAAGGTCCCTGTTAGGCGTTCTCCTTTCTGGCCGGTCGCCTTTTGTTTCTACATTAAGAGAACCCCTGAATTCTTGGAACTTCTCTGCAGAGCTTACTTGCAGAGGAGGCATTTGTTTCTTTGTTTTATTTTCTTTGCTTGGGGCTAGCATTCCTCCTTGTCCCATAGATATATTGACTGTGGTAAGATTTAAGTACAGTCCAGTGCAGCGTGACTCTTCACTCATTTCAACCCCTCACAGTAATTAGGTGGTTCCCTCCACACGCTGCTTAAAATAAACCGTTGCAATTTTAGGATAATCTTTCAAATAATAAAACATTTCAAAGATCATTTTTTCTCTCTTTTCCCTCAACTTCCAGGCTTCCTTCCCAGTTATTTATGTGGCTTCCAGACAAGTTTTTGCTTGTATTAACTAATAACACACACACTTAAGCCCTTTCACAACAAATATACACTGGAGTAAAACCGTCTTGGTTTAGTAATACTAAGTAAACATATCCCCTCTTCATATCTAAAGGACAGTAGAACTGCTCTTCATTAGAACAAGGGATAGGACTGGCAAAGAAATCACAGAGATGACTGGAGTCAATGAGAGAGAGAGACAGAGGCAGTGAGTGGGTGGAATAGAAGAAAGGTAGACGCTGTGTTCCAGGGGCCTCTGGGCCAGTGAGAATGTTCTCCCCGCTGCTGCCAGCGCATCTTAGGCAGGAAGTACTAATTCTACCCTTTCTGGAGTGCTGCATCCTGTGCATTGAAATTCTTAGAAAGTAGTTGTAAATGAATGAAAAATGAATCATTATGCCTTCTTACTCTGCCATTTCTGTCCCTGGGCTAATTTATTTAAACTACTGGAGGCTCTTTTATCCCACCCTTACCTACCACCACTAGGGGATTACCAGCGAAGACTGAGGGATGATGTTCAGGAAGATCACAGATCTTCCCTTAGAGGGAAGTCTGAGGATTCTCTCAAGCTTTCTGGTCACCTCCTACTGTGGGAAAGATATGTCACTTTAGCTTCCAACTATTAACCAAGGGTCAAATGTTATTCTTATATTTTATAGAGATGGTATAAGAATAAAGTGTGTCAGAAAAAGTGGTTTGTAAAAGGTGATCCCTGGTTCTGTAGAAAATACTTCTAATTCCATTGCTCAGGGAGGTAGAGAGGCAGGAAGAGTTTATATTTCTGGCTAGCCTGGGCAACTTGGTGAAACTCTGTCTCAAAACCCAGAAACAAACCAAAGAAGTCATCATATCATGGAAGTACAAGGTATTAACAAATATTATAGATGGCCTCTTCTTACTTATATTGGATAAGACTTATGGAATAAATAATATTCCGTATATTGAGTGATCAAACACAAAACTTTAGAGGAGAAGAAATGGTCTACAGAAGGATTGGACATAGATATGAAAGAGAAGTAACTTGTATATTATAGGTTAGGATAGTATTGCAAAATCCCTTTGATAAATTAACACAGGCTAACCCAAATTAATGAGAGCTAAAAACTAATTCCTAATTTATTCATTTGATAAAGTGATTAAGAATCTGCTACATGGCAAAGCATTTTTTCCTTGAGATCATAAAAACAGATAAGCTTATAAAGTCCCTTGTGGTGCCTCAGAGACTAGAATGTATTTAATACTTAGAAGAAGATCCAGTTTGCTCTTGGTCCATGTGGGAGCTGGGAAGGCTTTCTGAGGCTATGCTGTTTGAACTGGGTCTTGAAGAATGATTCAGATCATTTTCCACAGAGGAGAATGGGCTATGCTATAGGAGCACAGTTTGTGGAGAGAAAGGTCTAATGTTTTAAGAACACTGTGTAAGGTGTTTCATAAATACACATCTGATATGTGGGAAATGGTAGGAAATAAGGAAAGAAGGCTACTGTAACTGGGGAGAGAAATGTTATATAAAAGTGTAAAATATAAATACTTCTCAGATGCCTCCAGGGATAAAGTGAGCCAGACAGTGGCAGGAGGGAGACTGCCTCATGGATGTGCAGTGTAGCCTCCTCCAGAGCTGTGGGCAGGGCTGTTACATTTTCTAGTGAGGTTACTATTTCCAATTCTTTTCCCTTTTCTTTTCCTTAGAGAAACCATGAATATAGATTTTTAAGTGATACTGGCATCTAACTCAGATTTAAAGAGTAAAATGCATTTGAGTAAAGCACCTGTATAGCCTTGGTCATACATAATCCATAAGCTCTACGCTCATGAATTTTCTAAACATTTCTCTTATCATTTTTTGACAGTGGTAGTCTGTGGATGACTGCTTTTCCTACTAGTCCACTTCTCTCCTGTCCTAGTTTGCTTTCTATTGCTTGGATAAAACACCATGACCAAAAGCAACTTGCCGAGCGTTTGTTTGTCTTACATATCTGGGTCTCAGTCCACCATAAAGGAAAGTTAGGACAAGAACTCAAGGCTTGTGCACGGAGGAAGGAACTGAAGCAGTATGCAGAGAGGAATACTGCTTATTCCTAGTAGGCTTGCTTTACTTGCTTATATCACCTAAGAACATCTTTCTGGGGTGGCACAGCCCCCAATGGGTTGAGCCCTCACATCAGTCATTCATTAATCAAGGAAATTCCCCTGCAGACTTGCCAGCAGGCAGTCTGATGGAAGCATTTTCTTAATCAAGGTTTCTCTCACCCAGACAACTTTAGCTTGTGTCAAGTTGACACAGAACTAAACTCCCATCTCCCTTCCTAGAGACCATGGCACCTACTGAGCAAACCTTTCTCCGAGATCCTCAGCTGATGTCTGTGAGGCTGTAAATGGCACGGTATGCAGCTAATCTCAGATATGCCTGTGTGGAGACTCTTCTGACAGGCTCTTAAAAACTGCTTGTGTGAGCCCAAGCCTACACGGTAACTCTCAGCTCAGATCCAGCTTGCTCTGACTTTTGAAGGCTGTGGTACACAACAGCTATATGCAGGGGTTGTGTCAGGGTGTCTTGCTGTCGGCCTAAAATTATCCCTAGTGAGAGTATTTACACCATCGAAATCAGCAGCTATAAATTAGGCCTGCAAAGCAAAGAGCCAAACAAATGAAAACACCAGTCAGCCTCTTCTATCGAACCGTGATACAAAGATGTTGTGTTTCTTGTTGGTATTGCCAGTGACAGCTGAATCACTAAATCTGTAAACAAGAGATAATTTGCCTAAATTTTATTCCTTAGGAGATGCCCCTGACTTGCAGCAGTTACATTTACTGTTCAGCAGGAGGTGAGCTGGTGTGCAATCCCTTTATCAAACCAAGTTCCATGCTTTTGTTTTTGCCTCACTCATCACCGACACCCCCCTCCCCATTCTCTGAGCTAGCAGGAGAGGAGCTTCTCTGCCTTTGGGGTACCTTCGACAGCATATTCTTATTTCCTTTTCACTCGATGTTATTTTAGGATGGTGGTGGACTGAAATGCGTCCTAGGATGTTCTGTCTGCTTTCTTTTTGGTCTGTTTGGCCATATGTCAGGGCTGAATGGCCTGTGACTGTCCTGGAACTATGACTTTTACATGGCCTCCTTTCAAGACTCTTCACATCACCTCTTCCTTCCTTCCCTTTGTATCTTGCTTTACAATGTGTTTAAAAAGCCCTCAGTTTCACTGGCCCAAACTGTTTTGTTTCTAGATAAATTCAGAATAACTGATTTTGCTCTCACCAATTCTTAAGGGCACTTCCCTCTAGCTTTCATTAACTCCTATATTCCTATTATTCGCTTTGCATTTCTATACCCCTTTATTCTTAACACCCATGTCTTAATGTATGAGCATGGGAAGCAAGGTGCAATCTCTTCCTTTGTGATTCATTCCTCTGTAGAGGTTAATGTCCAGTGTCAGTTTTGGCAGACTCTAAGCTCTGTGCTAATCATTCCTTGAAGGAGTAGTCTGGTACCTGATCTGTAGCAGAGGCTGTTACAATAGGCCATTATCAGCATGCAGAATACCCTCATCATATCTTGTACTTCTGCCCAATCTCAACTATAATCACACAGTCTGAATCACACAGGTATTCAGCGTTTTTGAAGATGCACTGTAGGTGTGAGAAACCAGTGTTCTTGTGGAATATTAAGAAGCAGAGGGAAGTGTTCAACAAAGAGATGGGGTATCAGCAGGAGATGTTTGGAGCCTGCTGGCCTGAGACTGAGGACAGGGGTAGGTCTAGGAGAAAGAGGTAATAAAATCTTAAGGCACAGTTGGGTTGTTTTGCAGATTTTTCCAGAAGGAAGTGGAAATAAGTTCTAATTCTAGCTACATTTTAAATTCTAGGCATTAATAAACCGAGACAGGTGTGTTTGCGAGAAGCCTGCAGTGGCTTGTGTCCATTTCTTGCTACCATGGATATAGTATAGACCAGGGCCAGGAGAAGTCTTTTGAACACACTGAGCTCAGTGACTCCTCCCACCATCTTGTGTGGACGGTGACATTAATTTTTCTAATCGTGACTGGAAAACCAACCAAAATCAATTACAAAAAAGAAGGCATTCCAAAAATATCCTAAGTGATGGTGGCAAGCTCAAGAGTACTTGTCACAGATGGTTTCCTTTGGAAAGGTGCTTGAAGGGAGAGGAGAGGTAGGGCATTGGATTTCCCATGCTTGGTTGAGAATTCTCGCACAAGGAATGGCTCTTACTCTTGGAAACACATAGAACCCCTTTAGTTTTTACAAGGTATAGATACCCAAGCCTACAGATACTGAATGAATTGACATGAGTGTCGATACTGCTGCTATGCTTTCAAAGTTCCAGAAATTAGGAAGCATGATTTACAGCTCAGACTGAGAACCACAGAGACAGTGTAAATGCCTATAGCATCAACAGTGTTAAAATAACGAAATGATAGATGCAATGCTTTAAATAGCACAGTCCTGTCCATTTATACCAGCCAAATTTTGATTTTAATTTACTTAAGGAATAGAATTTAAAAGTGCTTACAAAATGCAGATGGTTGTGTATAAAAGGATTCCAACAAGATTCTTGGCAACTGCATTACATACGGTCTGTTATATCTTTATTGAAGCCCTTAACCTTTTTGGAATCTTTCCAGATAACTTTAGAATACTCAACTCAATCTCTGCCCCCGCCCCAACACACACAGGTGAGCATATTCCTGGGCACACATGCACACTCGGACTATACTACCATACATACATCATATACACATACCAAGGGTCATATATATCTCAGCACACACACATGCACACTTACACACACATATGTACTCACAGAGACAGGTTGGAATTCAAAACATAGAGCAGAATAAATAACCTCCTTTCTAGAGAACTTAACTTCACAGTAATTAGTACACTCCACCTCAAAGATTTCCAGTCTATTTTACCCACAGATACTGTTTCAGGTGGATGATGCAGGAGGATGATTCTCACCCTTCATCAGAACAGCACCTGCATCTCCTATTAACAAGCAGGTGATTTCATGTGAGATATATAATGGAATTTTGCTAAAATGGAGGGAGGGAGAAGAGAGAAGAAGAAAGAGTGTGTGTCATGCACAGGGTATATTGTATCTGGTTAGTTTTTAGAAAATGCTATTAATTGGGAAGACCTGTTCAGAGAGATAGCCTGGTACTTTTCCAGCTTTTTTTAACTTGGTTAGGATTATTAAACATCAGTTATGATTGCTTTTAGTTCTTTTTTCTATGACGCTTTGCAAATTTATGTATGATGACATTGTTGTAATATCAGGACAACTGTGAGTTTTTCTTTTAAAAATCTATTAACAGAAATGATGGAAACTATTGAAAAACAGTCCTATTTAAAAAGAAGTATTTTAAAAAGGAAAAAATTGAAACACTTCAACAGGAATTACTCCTGAGGTAAAGGGAGGAATCGTGTCATGCGGTGAGCCTCTAGATGCTCTTTGCTGCCATCACATTTTGCAAAGTAATGACACTGTAAGTCAAGAATCTCTAAGTTTTCCTGAGAGATGAAAGGGTAGCAGTAGCAGCCATGGGCTTTTATTTGGGAAGGCCTGTCAACGTGGGCCAATTGTAGTTATAGTTACATCAGAGGAGAAAACAGCTATGGCACAGCACAAAAGTTTTCCTTGTACTCTTAGCTTACAGCCCAAACTGTGGAACCATCTTTTCAGATATATTACTCTCATGTCCTGTGATGGAAGTCTTCTGGAGGAGAGGTTGTGGGGAGGGTTGGACTCACTCGTAACTGTATAATTTGTGTAGAATAGGTAGTGTAGGCAGAGTATCTCTGCCTTGGCACTGTGGCTGACTTACAAGTTTTCACCCAGACTATATAGGCTGCAACACCCAACCTGAGTCTTCACAGGATTTTTAAAGATAACTCCTGGAGCAAGACACTACTGAAGATTGATTCTTATCCCTTCCTGTGGGAAATTATTTCCAGCCATCTCTATATTTCAATTTCTGTTAGTGTGAGAACTTCTCATCTCAATGGAGACTGTACAGTGGCATGGAATACTTGCCTTTGTGACTATGTTTCTTCAGGTTTGGTGTCTTTGGCCACAAACCTGCCAGGGATGCTTGACTGCTGGAAGAGAAGTTTTGCTACAGGAGGAGAATGGTAGGGCTGTCCCATGTGTTTTCTACAGTAGGTCACATGCATCTTTGGGGCTGAATTCAATTGATGGGTCTGCAAGATCCTTGAGCATACATTCTCGGCCTTTGATTTCTTTGATGCTCTTCTTCATAGCCCAAGTCCCAAAGTAGGCTTTTTTGAGATCAAGATGAACCCCTGCCAAACTCTCCTATTCTGGGATGGATACGGCTCTCTGCCACTCCTTTTATGTTTATGTCTTCTTTGGTGGACAACTCCTCTGCTGAGTGTGTTCCTGACTGCCTTTTTTTTTCTTTTTTCTTTTCTCCTTCTTTTTTTTTCCCTGAGGCATCATGGTAGGTTAGTGGATGGAGTTCGGCACCTTGTCTGGCCATCTCCCTTTCAGCCTGTGGTGCTGAGAAAGACTCACTAGAAGCTGTACTCTCTTCTATTCACATCTGAACATTGCAGGTTCCTGATGACTTGTACTGAAATACACAGGTGAAAGCTTACTGTTTGATGTGATTTCCCCAAACGAAAATTGAACAGACTCTATTCGTTCTTTCTATGACTGAGTTTTTAAGAAATATATACTCATACCAACTAGACTGCAAGTCATTTATATAATGGTAATCTAAAAAGATAGCCTGTGCCTCTCCTGGGAGAAAGACAAAAGAAAGGGGGAGGGCAGGAAAACTCACTTGTCTTGTGGAATCACACAGCCGCGTGGCTATCAATTCTGTTTCTCCACTTATTGCTATATTAACTAGATTTTACAATACATCTCTTGCCTTAAATTAGACCCTATTAGAGGACAATGCAGAGAAAATTTGTAAAATGATGTCCAAAGCTGACTCCGCAGCGTTAAATGAAACTGCAGAATAATCATACGGCAAGGATGTAAGTTGTACAATTTGCTGAATTTTAGAAAAAATACTAATACAAATCCAGTTCTTAGACTTTTCAGCTTGCCTTTAACATGCATGTAAAATTCCAGCCTCAGAGCTGGAGTGATTGCTCAGTGGTTAAGCTCACTTGTTCTTACAAAGGACAAGAAATGAGTTCCAAGAAACCATGGTAGGCAGCTCACAATCATCTGTAACTCTAGCTCCAGGGGATTCAACATCCTCTTCTGGCTTCCAAGTACACACACACACACACACACACACACACACACACACACACGATTAAAAATAAAAATAAATCTTAAAAGGTTATTTGTATTTGTTACCTATGATGGTTCATGCTATCAATTCAAGTACTTGGGAGGCTGAGGCAGCAAGATTGATGCAAATTTGAGGACATCTTGAGTTATTGGATGAGACATTGTCTAAGTAAATATGGGGGTGAGGGAAAGGAGGAAGGAAAATCTTCAGTATATGCACAAAAAGAGAGCAATATTTCTAAAAATTCCTTGTGGCACTTACAATCTATTAACAATATAACTTGGCAAAAAAACATCGGATATTGAGGTAACTATTTAATTTTTTAAAAATATATCTTCACCTGTACTCTTGGGAAAATGTATGCACTTGGAAGTACAGATATGAGAATAGAGGCTCTCATGCACTAAGAAGGCTGAGCACTAATGAAGACCTGTTGATAGGAGACTACAATTGTTACAATGTCAAACTGTTACTTTGCATCAATTTGCTGTATTTGTGTGTAGAATAGATTTTTATCAATAAAAGTGATTTTTTAAAAAAAGGAACTGGGGGAGGGGATCCAGCTCAGTTGGTAGAATGTTTGTCCAGCATGGTTAAGGCCTTGGGTTTGACCATAGCACCACATAAACCAGGTATACTGGTATACACCCATAATCTTTGGAGAATCAGAAGCCCAAGGTCATTTTCCACTACAAAATGAGTTCTAGGCCAGGATGCCTAGAACTATCTGAGAAAGTTAAACCAAAATGGGATAAGAAATGGCTCTGTAGTAGAGAGCACTGACTTCCAGAAGAAGCAGTGTACGGGAGCACCTGTACAGTGGCCGACTGCAGTAACTCCAGTTCTAGGGAAGTCAACAGCCTCTCTTGACTTTCCTGAGTAGTGCACGATATGCTGCATAGACAAACATGCAGGCAGAACACCCATACGCCTACAGCAGAAAACCAAACCTCAAATAAAGCAAGTGACAAGAAACTTAAAAACTGTCACTATGTTGTTAGTCGTATCTTAAATACATACATTATATATTTGTAAAAAAAAAAACAAACCAATTGCTTTAATCCTATCCATTTACAGGTAATTTATGTTAACAGATTGAATAGTTATATAACAATCATCTCTTCTATTCTGAAAGCATTAGGATCCAGACTGGTCCTATTTACTTAGAAAAAAAAAGAGCATAGTTGCTCTTTGCAGAGACAGGAACTGATCCCTACTGTAGGGTGGTGGGGTGGGGCTGTGAAGGCTTTGTTGGGGGTTCACACTGATTTGGGAAAACCTGCAAGGCTTCTGTGACTTTCCAGACTGTATTGATAATGTTGACACCCCAGATCAACATAAAGTGACCCTGCTGACTTGTTCCCCACTCTTTTAATTGAGGGAAGTCACGTGAGTGATGACACTGCCTCCTCGACCCCGCAACACACACTAAGTTTCCTTTCATCATAAATGTGCTTGGTCCCTTTTCTGTGAATGTCCTTGCCATCTGATTTGTGGCCTGGAAAGGAGAGTAAGTTCTGCTGTCTTTGACCAGCAGGTCCAGGGGCACTATCAAACAGTGACACTGGTTCCATGGTGTTGACTGTTTCTCCCACAATGCATGGATTTTCTCCATCTGGACAGTGATGAAGGGCCGGACTATGCATTTCAGAGCAGAGATAATAATAACAGTGAAAAGAATACCCAGCTTTTAGCAGAGCACTTACGGTGTACTAGGTACATTATCTTCATTATATAGGTGAGGAAGGGGGTGCTCAAATGTACTTGTTATAAATTATATGTTCTGTGTAAAAAGCCACCCAGAAGTATGGTGATTTAAGAAACCATTGCTCACATTCTGAGAGGCAGCACATTCATTTTGGCTAAAATGTAGGCTTCTTACACTGATCTCTCTGGAATTACTCACAAGACTACATTCAACTTTTTGGCACACATCATACTGGATATCCCTTGCTTGGGACAAACCGTCACTGCCCCAGGTAGTTTCCTTCGTCAGGAGACCCCACAGTTCTCTTAAAAATAAAGATTAAATAAAGTATATATCAGTATACCTGTCACTGTCTTCAGACACACCAGAAGAGGACATCCAATCCCATTAGAGATGGTTGTGAGCCACCATGTGGTTGCTGGGAATTGAACTCAGCACCTCTGGAAGAGCAGTCAGTGCTCTTAACCACAGAACCATCTCTCCAGCCCCCCATGTGTGTGTGTATGTATATATATATTAAATGGGGCTACTTCAAGCAGGCTAGCACATGGGTTTTCAGTGTCTGGCCTCCCAGGATTTGAAGATGAACAGTGTCAAGCTGGGCATGACTCCTTTGATCCCAGCACTTGGGAGGCAGAGGCAGGTGGATCTCTGAATTTCAGACAAGACTGATCTACAGAGTGAGTTCCAGAACATGTAGGGGTATACAGAGAAGCTAGGTCTCAAAAGACAAAACCAAAACCAAAACAACAACAACAACAAAAAACCAAACAACCCTAAGCAACCAACCAAACAAACAAAAAACTACAAACAAATCCAAACCAACTAAGCAAACAACAATAAAGAAGTTGCATAGTGTCATCCTGTGACAGAGCAAGTTATATCTCTGATGCATATTCAGAGGTCTCAGCAACCTGCTTCTTCATGAGAAAGGTAGCCAAATTTGTAGCCTTCTATTCCCCTGTCTTATAGTAAATGATCTGTGCTCTCTCAGGAGGGAACTAATGATGCCAGGATATAACCTGAAGAATCTGCTCCAGTGTAAGGTTAACTATAGTGGTTGTACTAGAAAATTCTCTCACCTCAGGGAACTGTACCCCATCACCCTCTTCAGCACGACCTGTAACAGTTCTGCCTTCGAAATCAGGTTCTGTGAAATGAAAAATTTCCATATTCTGAAAACTTTTATGAAAAAATATTTCTGTTAACGTTTCTTGGGCCTGCTCAGGGAGGGACCCCAGAATTTATATATGTTATATGCACACATGCTCCATGTTAACTCAGGACATAGGTGACTGTAGCGCTGCTCAGTAGATGCTACTTCATGCTTGTTTTTTTATAAATGTTTCTTTACTGAAGAATCTAGAAACAAGAAAGAATATATTTTTAATAATAAGTGTTTTATTAAACTAAAAGCTAGTCTGAGTATCAATATAAGCCTGATTTAAGCAGTCACTTCACCAGTCATGTTCTAAGGAAGAAACGTGAGTAGAGTCTGAGACTTTTTTAATGATAAAGTACCAGAGTCTTAGCAATTAGTCATGGCTTCTGTTTAAACAATTAAATCAGTATTTAATGAAATAAAATAAAACTCCAGGAAAGAAGTACATTCGGTTAAATTTATGCTACAGAATAATCACAAAGTGTAATATGTTGGTAGGGTGGTGATTGATTTAGTAAAACATATTAAAAATCCACATTAAATGTTTGTTTTTAGCATTGAGAAAATAACACATCTGGGTAATTTTATGACCTTGTGATCATTTGCTTATCTAATTTCCATTCTACCCTCTACCATATAAGTACCATAAGGTCAGAAGCAGGTCTGTTTAATCTAATATAACCTGATGAACTGTCCTTAGCACAGATTCTAGACACTTGTAGGAATGAATTTATGAATATCATTTTTCTATTGTAATCATAGTTGAAGCTTTGGGAGGGAGGGTCAGTATTCATTTCTGTGATGACCTATGAAACTGCACCTATTTTTTCTGTATTTCTACAGGCTTTATTTAGTTGCAAGGAACATTGATTCAATTTACTTCGAGTAATTGATGTTATGGGATGGCTTATTTTGTGGCAGTAATGAAGGAGACTAATGTCTTTTGAATATAAGGCAAGAGGTAGATAGCTGTCATGGTAACTGAAATCGAACTCAGGGCAACAGCCTCTGTGAAGCTCAGCAAAAGGAATTCGCCATCTCCAGGCTCAGCCACAATTTTGTCCATCTCTGCAGCGAACAAAGGACAACGTGTTAAAGTCTATTGCTCTTTATCACTAATTTCTACTATTTTGATTTATTCTGTCTTGTTGAATTTCCTAGTGCCTGCTTTCCACTTGATTCACGGAAGGGTGGGTAAATCCTTGCCCTCAAGAGTTTGCTAAAGCACAATGTAAAATTCAACTAAATGTGGCTCAGTGAACACTATGTAAATGAATTTTACTGTTTAATTCTTTACTAAGAAGAAATCTACAGGGATTGCAATTTGTTGCTTGTCAAAATCCTAAACTCTTCCTCTCTTACTTGAATATAGTCAAGTCTTTTCTGCTGCGCTCAGTGCCACCCCGAATCTTCACTGTAAGGTTCAAGGCTCATGTGTCTTCTCAGCCCACCAGAATTATCAACACAGAGCTGGTGTCCTGGCTGGGACTTGCTTTGTTTGTAGTGAGGACCTCAAAGTCCTGCAGCCCCTTAAAGCCAGATCTGCTTCTCATCCTATTTGAATCTCCTTGAATAAACAAGTTCATCAGGTCATCCTTTGGACTTCTTGGGCATCTGTTTCCTCTCCTCTGCTATAGCACAGGACTTTTTCATCCCATACCCCCTTTATCTTTCTCTTTAATCTTGACCTGTCTGTCCCCAGCTTCACTCATTCAAATATCCCTCCTGTTTTCTGGATATCAACTACCACTTACTCCACCCACCTGGTTAATTAAATCACCTGCAGAGGGAAGTCACCATCAAAGATTTCCTTGAGTTCAGAATGGCAGGAGGAATAAGGGAGGAAATCAGAACAACTTGGACCATGGTGTTAGACTTTGATATTGCTGTGAGCAAATACCCAAAGGAAACAGTTTCAAGGAAAAGACTCCATTCTGCTTCATGGTTTCTGTGCTCTCATCCTACCCTGGAGGGAGAACTTGGTAGCTCACAACAGCTCACAGCAGCTCAGCTGGCTTCAGAGTAGCCACAGTGAAAAAGAGAAAGGGAGAGCTGGACTGTGGCCCTCTATTTCCACATCCTGGCCCTGAGCTTATGGAATGGTACTGTCTGCTATCAGGTCCCATGTAGCCTTTGAAATAATCCTCTCTAGAAAGGCTCTCCAAAATCACCAGAATGTGCCTTGATAATCTTCCAGGCACTTCTTAATCCATGCACTTAGAATGCTTTGCCCAGTTGCATAAGTCAATGCAAAGAAATCCTTTTGATAGCTGTATTAGATAGGATTCTTTAGAGGAACAGACCATAGAATAAGAAAACGAGTGTTTGTGTGTGTGTGTGTCTGTGTGTGTGTGTGAGACAGACAGAGAGAGAGAGAGAGAGAGAGAGAGAGAGAGAGAGAGAGAAAGTGTTAGGGTGGCTTATAGTCTATGGCCCAAATAGTCCAATAGTGGCTGTTTCCTGGTAGAAAAATCAAGAGTCCAAGAGTTGTTCAGTCCACAACATGGTCCTTAGTAATACCAGAATCCTAAGAATTTGGCTCATTTCATACAAGTGAAGGAATACCTCTGCAGTAGAATATATGATTTAGCAGTGAGAATGACAGAAAACAGACAAAAAGTAAAAGCTTCCTTCTCTCAAGTATTTTTATGCAGGCTTTCAGGAGAAGGTGTGGCCTAGGTATAAGATGGGTCTTCCTACATTTTATGATCCAATTAACTGAAAATACCTCACAGGTCTGCCCGGCTACTCCTTGTCCACCTGTGCCTGAGCTTAAGTCATGTGCCTCATAGATGAAAACCTTTTAGAATCTGTTAACAGAGCAGATTACTTCCACCAACTCAGCATCTTGTCCCTATAGAAAGCTTCTCCCTTCTTGCTGTATCTGCTTCTCTACTATCAGTCAATGTATTTTAAATTGCCTTGATGTATGACTTTCTTTGTTCTGTAAACTATAAAAAAAATTCATGAAAACTGTTTCCATGTTGGAACAGGGAATTTGGAGTAACCATGTAACCCAAGTTCCTGGGCCATGGTTACTCAAAATGCCTCCAGAATAAACTCTTTAGAACTCCCTAAAATGGCAGCAGTAGTCTTAGTACTGACATAACAGTACCTTATGTCATGTATTAACTACTTATGTAAATTGCATTTACTGCTCGAAGTGCAGTATGTGCTGAGTTGCTCTTCAGATTAAGGCAGGAAGATTGCTGGAGCTCAGGAGGGAGCATTTACACAACATATTACTACATCTCTCTTTCCACACTTTCTCTCAGAGAATTGGATTTGCTTTATCTTCATGAGATAATCTGAAAAGGGCATATGTGTTTGGGGTGGGAGTCAAAGGAGAAAAGATGCTAAAGAAAGGGAAGGTGTCATCTTGATGAAACCATTTTATCTCTATTAGAACACACAGATCACCCTTCTCCAACATGGTTTTTAGTGAAACAGCTTTCTTTATTCTGGGGCAATAAACCTTGGGAAGAGGGTAGGGGTTCAGGGGGATGAATGTTCATTATTGGTTGAGGCTGAGGTGCTAGGCATGCTTCATTTACATGAAGAGGAATTTCAGGTGCTTGCTGGACAAATCCTTATAGGGAGAGAGGAAGTTAAACCTGTAATTTGGCCACCAGGATATCTAACTGCCTCAGTGGTGGTGGAGGTGGAAGTCACAGGGATATGTACACCAGAGGACACAGGCCCAGAACAGGGAGGGAGCAATCCTTACTCCTGCCAGTCTCAAGATGAGATTTTTGGGATTTGGACATAGCTTGACCTCACTCCTGCCCCCAGGACCATTCTCTCAGTTGCACTTGCCCTACATCTTCCCCCACCTTTTGTTTTATAAAGGGACGATGTCATTATAGTCATCAACCAGTGTGCCAGCATCAGTATGGTACTGAACCAGAACCCAATTGGCAGAGGTATTTTCAATGCTACTTATTTGCCATTTTAGAATTTAAATGAGACAAGGTGCCAGGAAGAGTATGACTCCAGTGGCCTGTATGGTGTCAAGGAGGGGGAGAAGCCAAGTTACCATGAGGTTTGAGTGCCACAGGATAGGGGCGGTGGCATCATAGCATGCCCAGAGAGCTCTCCTGAGATCTTTGAGCATTTGTTTATCTTGTTCCACCAGTCCAGATTGATTGACATAGAAGCAAAATTCCTTCCTCAACATGAGTCCATCCTTGTTCACCAGTCATTGCTTCCAAGGCCTTAAAGATTTGATGAACAACACACTATAGGGAGGTGATCTGTTGTTGAAGGGATTCAAGACTGTTCGTAGTGGAAGCCATGGCCTGGCCAAGCTTGTCCTGGAAGTTGATGGCCAGATAGTGAGTTTGCAAGAGGGTTGTTCCTGTGGCTCCTGTGGTGCCCAATGAGATGGTGAGACCCAGTCTGATGAGCAGAAGGATGAAGGTCTCTCCATCTCTTCCCAGCTGTAGAGAGAATTCTTTGGGCTCATGGAGATAAACCTGGGGAACAACCATTATGGGAGTACAGAAATCTTGAAAATGGGGTTAAATGCAGGAACCAGTAGTGTTGTTGTACCAGAAAAGCAGGGGTGGCCATTAGTAACTTATTGGCTTTGTGCAGAGACCATGTAGGATGAGAACTTGAAGAGTGTCCTATAAGGCAAAGGGGGGAAGGGTAGATTGAAGAGAAGAATGTTTTGTGACTTTCATGGGAGTAATGGTCCATTGGGTCCCTGGAGTGAGATGTTAATGGGAAAAGCTGCCAGTAGTGGCCAGGAAAGGGAAGTACAAAAAAAAAAAAACATTAAGAGGAGTTGGGTGGCTGGTTTAGGGGAAGGAGGTCAGCTGTATACTGGACATATTGTAGCCAGGAGAGAGTGGCTTGGATTTCCTTGTGAGTTTGATTTTCTTGTTGAAGAATATTAATGTGAGTAAAGACCAATTTGGAGGCAGGGACAAGCTGGCAAGAGACATGTAGGTTGGCTGTGAGATATTTAATGTAGCCATCCAGGTAGAGCTTATCTATGACTTCCATACTCCATTGTTCATCCCTGGGATCGTTGATGGAAAGCTGAAGATGAATTTTAAGGTTGATGAGCGTGGTGCCACCATGACAGATGGATTCAATTTGGCATCCGCAATGTCTGCAACCTCCATATATGGAGGCCTCCTGGAGGCAGGTACCTGTGCTGCAGTAAGGAAAGCAGAAGAAAAGGCCGGGGATAGGGGAGATGGAATTGGGATGCAGAGGAGTTTCAATCCTGGTCTGGCATTTTTTTTAATTGGGCAGTTCTGGGTTCCTATGATTTTTGTTGTGTCCATTGTAGGTCTCCCTAGCAAAGAATCTCTAGTGGTAGGTATTGGGAGAGTTAGGGAGAGGCTGGGCAGTAGCAGAATTAGTACGAAGAATAACAAAACAGCCCAAAGAATAGAGGAAAGGGAAGCCTGTGGAGGTCACATGGCTTGGGCAGTGGCCACTAGATCATGGATTTCCTTCCAGGAGATCATGTTCTGTTGGAGGTGGTGCATCCTCCACCTCCTCAGTCCTTTTGCTCTGAAAACATACAAACATTTAAGGGTAACATTGTAGGTCCGTTTCTGCATTAACATATGTATGGAATGTATGGTATGTACAAATCAGTTAATGATGGCTCTTTGCTTTGTGTTTGAGCAGGTGAAAGGCATCAAACTTTGTAAGTCCATTTGGACTGCATTTCTTGGTAACCTTTTAAGATGGATGGTAAATGATCTGACATCTCTTAACTTTACTGAAGACTAAATAATAAAAGCAAAATAAAAGAGGGCAAAACATATCTCCCAGTTAATTTTTGTACCAAGGTTTTACTGAAATGACATATTAGATATATTGGTAAATAAAAAAGAAATAATCCATAGTTCATTTGACCTGTGAGAGGTGGATCCAGGATGACTGTCTGAAGCTTAAAAGACTTTTTAAGTTTATTGAAACCTATACAGTAGGAAAGGCAATGGAAGTTTAAAATCTCCGTATTGTGGTTTTATAATATCAAAATAAAGGACCTTTGAAAGAGAAAAGACATAGAGCATAATGATAATTTTAGAAAGCAGATAACAAAAATAGAATTGAGTTTTGAAGCCAAG
This sequence comes from Grammomys surdaster, assembly GCF_004785775.1. NCBI lineage: Eukaryota > Metazoa > Chordata > Mammalia > Rodentia > Muridae > Grammomys > Grammomys surdaster. The sequence continues at coordinate 1,928,851 of NW_021605171.1, read as the reverse complement.
TGATCCATTTGTGTGTTGATTGGCCTTTAAATGACAGTCTGCTAAGCAACAAGTGTATACAGTCTGCCCATTGGACACTTGGTGGTGCTCCTTGCTGTTTAGGTGGCCATGGTGGGTTCTTTCCATGGGTGCACCCATGCCTGGCCTGGGTCAAGGGTCTGCACTATTAACTTGTGGGTCAACTTACTTGGGATACAAAAACACATGGGCTTAAAAGATGTTTCTTAGGAGTGAGTAAGAAGTCTCCAGAATACTGTGTATTTTTCTTTATTATATGAAGTCTGTTTCATGGGTCAGAAACTTTGGTGCCACTTTTTACCTAGAATACTGTTAAAAATGTCATCCTCAGACATCATCCAGGGTGTGCATGGTTATGTTTTAAAATAACTGTTTCATTTTCCTTCTGCATCTTCACTTGACAACAAAGAGGAATTTCATGACAAATTAATATGAAACAGATTTGAAGTTTGTTAGGAATAAAGTTTGACATAGATTTAAGCATAGGGGAGTTAATAGAAAGAGGGCTCTTTGGGGGAAAGAATGGGACATCGTTAAAAGCCTGGGTGAGAGCTTTTCAACAGGCAGTTAATTTACTGAACAGTCAACAGTTATGGGCTTTGATAATGGCATTGCTCAAAGGGTCTCTGAGGGGCACCATTCCATCTCTTTCCCCCGTTCAATAACTGGTATTAAGGAGGTGTCTCTAGAGGTGCTTTAGACAGGACTGTAAAGAGATGTTAAAACCATAGATCACAAAGGTTACACAGGCAGCCTAATGTCTTTTACATTTAGTTGGATTTTTTGTGTATGTGTGTGTTTATGAGAGAGATACCAAGAAAATTGGGTGTTCTCAGCTGGAAAAGGAGGAATAGAAGGCCATATGAGTTTAATATTTATGTGTATCTCATTCTTATTTTCATAGTCTTAATTTAAATACCTCCTTGTAGTGGTAGTTGGTTAAACTGCTTTGTACTCCTGATAGGTCACACTCACACATGAAAGACACACACACACACACACACACACACACACACATTAATTTTAATATGCCTTGAGTAGCTCAAAGGCTGGGCAGTTGTAATCCTCTCTGTGGCTACTGAATAGCACACACTTCCCTCCAGTACTCCTGGCTTAACACCTTCTAATTCTATATTTTATCTCTGGTGCCCTGACTCCTTCTGGGTAGCCCCCTAGTCTTTACTGCCCAACATGCTTCTTGCTTCTGGGCAGCCCTTCCAGGGGCTTCATTCCTTCTCACCTACATTTCGGATGATTTTTCCTTCTGCAGCTCTAAATCTGATCCCTCTCCCTCCTAATCATGGCCATTCCTCTCTCCCAGTCCTTAGCCCACACAAATCTAAAGATCCTCTCTCAGTCTCCCTGCCCAACCATTGGCCATTGACTCTTTATTGATTGATCAAAAACCAACTGGGGACAAAGACCTTCAGCATTTGGACATACATATTCTCAAAGGGGCCAGATTAATTAAAAGCATTAGAACCAATCCCCAACACCTCCTGTTTCTTTTCAGGTGAATTTTACATATATATTACATATATATTACATATCTATTACACATATATTACATAGATTTACATGTGTTTTACATATATTTACATATATCATATATTCTACCATGAGATTACTGGAAACCAGAGTGCTAGAAAAAGCCACCAAAGCACAAGTTGAACTTGGACAAAGAGTTGAGTATGCAGATTTTTAAGACCTGATAACATGGTTCTGGAGCTATAAAGTATACATACCCAGATCTCAAATGTCACAGGTTCTCTTTTATGGTGCTGTCAGCATTTTAAGGCACTTTGGTTTTGTACTAACAACTGTCCTTATCTTAACATTTGAATTTAGATGTGGGAGCCCTTGAGCTATAAATAAACATGCTGAGCATTGTGTATTGAGAATCTGCTGAAGATAAAAGCATAATTTCAAACAAGTACACATTGGTGGAATGCTCAAAAAAGAAACACCGTATGAAATTTTAATTATTGGGTATATAATATGCCAGTACTGCTTAAAAGGGAAATAATGAAGAAAAACGCACAAAGCAATGATACTACTGATAAATTTATTAAATGAGGCTTCTGTGGCCCTACAAACATTGTAGACAATTGCACCTGCTGTTGGTTTCCCACCAGCACTAGGTAGTGGGACTTCATTGCTGAAGATGCCACACATCCTATTTGCAGGACATGAAAAGTTCAAACTGGAACTAAGCTGGAATTTTTATTCCTTTTGGTTAATCCCCATATTGACAGAAAGTGTTATGTAGGATATCCATCATTAGCAATATTACTTAGCTATGGTCTCTGCACACTACACTGCTATCCGGTTTCTAATTGGATGTGAGGCTACTCCAAAGGAGAGATTTCATGTCTCGCACTATAAACCTGGTCAAAATCCTATAGCTAAGAGGTCACAGACACTAGTGTGGAAGCCATTGCTGCCAGTTTGTAAACTGGGCATGATATACATATATGTCCATAGAGTCTCACTGCTGCCAGCTTTGGTTGGAGAAGGTTCTTATTGTGGTAAGCAGTGAAAAATGTAAAGACCCATATCTTGTCTCTGCAAGACTCAGATAGCATCATGGAAGAGGGGGCAGAACGAAGATAAGAGCTGGATGAAGGGATAGAGGGCCGATGAGTGCTGTCTCCTGGGCACAAATGATTTCTTTGTGTTCTTGGATTCTTGAAGTCACAGAGTTAGGATTATTAGAACAAGACCTATTTATTATTGGGCCCACCAAAACCCTACCTTGGAGAATGGTGGACTCATAAGAACCCAGCCTTACCTTGAGCATCAGTAGGCATTTCTTCATTTCTTCAGAATACATTTTCTTCATTGGCTTAGTTACTTTGAAGCTGTCCATGATCCTACAGATAAAAACTCATGTTCTTATAAATAACCCCAAGGTAACACAGAAAAAACAACAAACAAAACCCTATGAAAATAGAAAAATGTGAGAGGACAGAGGATGAGAGTAGGTAATAGGGCTAGCGTGGTGAACATGATTAAAGAGACTATATATTCCCTGAGATTCCACCTCATACCAGTCCGAATGGTTAAGATCAAAAACTCAGGTGATAGTAGATGCTGGTGAGGATTTGGAGAAACAGGAACACTCCTCCCTTGTTGGTGGGATTGCAAGATGGTACAACCACTCTGGAAATCAGTCTGATGGTTCCTCAGAAAACTAGACATAGCATTAACTGAGGACCCAGCTATACCACTCCTGGGCATATACCCAGAAGATGCTTAACATATAACAAGGACATATGCTTCACTATGTTCATAGTAGCCTTATTTATAATAGCCAGAAGCTGGAAAGAACCCAGATGTCCTTCAACAGAGAAACAAATACAAAAAATGTGGTACATTTACACAATGGATTATTACTCAGCTATTAAAAACAATGAATTTGAGAAATTCTTAGGCAAATGGATGGAACAAGAAAATGTCATCCTGAGTGAGGTAACCCAATCACAAAAGAACACACATGGTATGCACTCACTGATAATTGGATATTAGCCCAGAAGTTCACAATACCCAAGATTCAACTCACAGACAACATGAAGCTCATGAAGAAAGAAGACCAAGTGTGGGTGCTTCAGTCCTTCTTAGAAGGAGTAATAAAATACTCAAGGGAGCAAATATGGAGATAAAGTGTGGGAAAGAAACTGAAGAAGGGGCTGTCTAGAAACCATTCTACTTTGGTATCCCTCCCATGTGCAGTCACCAAAGGTAGACACTGATGTGGATGTCAGGAAGTGCATGGTGACAGAAGCCTGATATAGCTGTCTCCTTAGAGGTCTGTGAGAGTCCGACATATTCAGAGGCAGATGCTCACAGCTAACCAGTGAACTGATCAAGGGGTTCCCAATGGAGGAGTTAGAGAGAAGACTGAAGCAGCTGAAAGCGTTTGTGGCCCCATGAGGAGAGCAACAATACCAACCAAGCAGAGCTCCCAGAGTCTAAAGCACCAGCCTGGGAGCACATAGGGAGGGACCCATGGCTCCAGTAGTATATGTAGGGGAGGATGGCCTTGTTGGGCATAGGTGGGAGAGGAGATCCTTGGTCTCCTGAATGCTGGATGTGGAGTGTGGGAATTCAAGGGTGGGGAGGTGGGAGTGGGGAGGGGTAGGTGGGAGCACATCCTCATAGAATCAGGAGGAAGGGGGATGAGATGGGGGGTTCCTGGGAGGGGGGAGGGAGAAATGGGGTAAGGAGATAACATCTGAAATGTAAATAAAGTATCCAATATAAAAAGAGAGACTATATACATGAATGAAAATACCACAATGAGACTCATTATTGTGTGTAATTGATATGTGCTAAAACACTTTAACAGAAATAAATTTACTTTTTAAAATTTGTTTTGGAACAAAATCCTTATCAAAGTATATATCCATTGTAAAATGTGCAGTTTAATATGTTTTATGATAACAGTGGATGCTGTTTTTACATAAACAGTTCATATTCTTAGCATGGTATTTTAGACTTTTACTGTTCCTCTGAAACACTTTATTCAGAATATTAGCTTATGTGGAGTAGCTAGCAGACACTCCTGTGTGGTGTCTCTCTGGGTGTTAGAATAATAGGTCCACCAAAAGGTTTCTCTCCAGTGGTCTTTTCATGCCTACTTTTCAGCTGCATGGACAGAAAAAGTCAGCAGACAGAGGAGAGTAGGGAGTTGGCTCTGGGTAAGAAAGAGTGTCCAGGATAGGATGGATGGCAGGAGAAATAAGGATGAGGGTATAGAGCTGAGTCTAAAGAGGATAAAAAGATACAAAGTATAGGGAAGAGAACGTGCAGGCCCTGGTCACAAGAAGAGCTCCAGAGAACTGTCAAGTCTCCAGGTCAACTGTCTCAGATAGCTGCCCGAGAACTGTGACATTCACTGCTACCAAGAGCGTAGGAATCACAACATCCAGACATGGGAACAAGCTGCAGCATCGAGAGTTAATACCAGCTGTGACCTACCTCCAAGAGCTGCTACCCTTGGGACTCAGGGTCCTAATAGACATCACCTGTAACACTAGAGGGCACCATGTTCTGCCACTCACCTTCCTAAGATCAACCCTTGAAGAGTTTCAATTTGCACCTTTCCACAGGCAGCTAATAAACCACTGCAAACTCCACATCCAATCTTGCTCTAATTAGAAAACAGACATCTAAAAAAAAACAATAATAATAGATAGAATAAAACCAAACAAACCTGAATAGGACAAAACAAACAGAAAAACAAAGAGCCAAAGGAAAAGCACAAGAAACACATAGACACAGAGACACGTATATTGGCACACACAAAAATCTCCTAAAATCACAAAATTGGGAATCATAATGTATAAGTAAATGTTCCTTAGGGAAAGAAAGTAAGAAAGTGAGAGAGTGAGAGTGAAAGTGGGGGGAGGAGAAAAGAGGAGAAAGGCCTAAATAAAGCACATAAAGCAAAAAACCCCAAAAAACAACAACAAAAAACCCTCTATAAATGCCATTGAGTTTGTTTGGTTTGGCCATCTACTACTGAGCATCAGGTCTGGTTTGCATAGCTAAATTCTACAAAACCTAGTGATACTCTGTTGGAGAAAACTAATTTTTAATTTTTATGTAGTTATCAATTAGACATAGTTTCTCAGTTAGGGATGTGGGCTTGTGTCTACCATTCTTCTCAGAGCTGGAGTCTCATCTGGTATAGATCCATGCATGCCCTGTGCATGCTGCTATAGTTCTATGAGTTTTTATGTGCATTGGTCCTGATGTGTTTAGAAGGTCTCATTTTCTTGGTGTTCTCTATCCCCAATGGTGCTTTCAGTTTTTCTAGCTCCTTTTCCACAGGGTTCTCTAAGCCATGAGGGGAGGGAATTAATGGGGCTATCCCATTTAGAACTGAGAGTTACAATGTCTCTCCTTGTCCAGCTGTGGGTCTCCAATTCTGTTACTATAGGAAGAAATGTCTCTGATGATGACTGAGCAAGACAATGTTCTGTGAATACAGCAGAACATCCCTGGGAGTTATTTGTTGTTGGCAGAACAATAGTGCTTGGTTTTCTCCTAGGTCCCTTGCTTATCTAGTCTCAGGTTCTGGCCCACCTATGCAGGTATAGGTTCTATCCCATAAAGTAGGCCTTAACTCAAATAAGATATTGGTTTGTTTGTCTAAGCTTTGTTCTACACTAGTGCACTGCAGGTAGGTCACTAGTATAAATCAAAGTATTTGTATCTAGGTTGTTGTTTACCTTTCTTCTTTGGTATCATACAGAGTACCTTACAATACCATGAAAACTAGTCAGTAGGAATGATGGCTGTAGGTAGACATCAGCTCGACTTCTCCATGTTCAATGAGTTGTTTAGGTGCTGTCATCAGCAATAGGACCTTTCCACCAGTTAGTAGAAAGCAGCCTATAGTCTTGGCAATAGCCTGGGTGTTTGGGGTTCCCATAGGGCTCCTTGGACCAACCACTTGATTAGATGTAACCTATTTCCTGAACAAGAGGCTTTATTTGGTGACAAGAGATATCTGGTTGGACCTCTGTCTCCTTTGTTATTTGGCGATTCAGTTTAGATCACCTTCATATCTGCATGCATTTTAGGAAGCTTCTACTGTATTAGTCTTCCATATAAGACTTCAAATGGACCTTAGTTTTAGCTGTCTCTCCCTATACTCCCTCCCTAGATACTTTTACTTACCTCTCCCTGTTTGATCCTCTCCTTTCGGTCTCCTCCTCCATCCATGGATAATTATACTATTTCTCCTTCCAAGGGTGATCCAATTCACCCCCACAGTCCTTTACTTTATACCTAATTTCTATGGTTATATGGATTGGATCCTACTTATCAACTACCTAACAGCTAACATCCACATGTAAACTAATATGTATTACGTTTGTCTTTTGGGGTTTGATTTACCTCACTTTATGGTTTTCTTTTCTAGCTCCATCCATTTACATGTAAATTTCATGATATCGTTATTTGACAGCTGAATAATATTCCATTGTGTAAATGTACCACATTAAATAAAATCTATTAATCTATTGATGGACTTCTAATCTGTTTCTAAATTTAGGCTATTATGATTAGGTCAGTAGTGAACATGGTTGGGCAAGTGTCTTTGTAGTAGGAGATGGAGTTCTTTGGGCATATGCCCAAGAGTGCTATAAATGGATCTTGAGGTAGACCCATTCGAGCTTTCTGAGGAACCACTGTACTGAGTTCCATAGTTACTGTACAAGCTTGAATTCTCACTAGCAATGTGAATGTTCCCTTTACTTTACATCCTCTTCAGTGTGAGCTTTGTGCTATTGATCTTGGCCATTCTGACTGGCATAAGATGAAATCTCAAACTAGTTTTGATTTGCATTTCTCAGATGAGTAAGGGTTTTAAACAATTCTATAAGTACTTCTCAGCCATTTCAAATGTTATCCCCTTTCTCCATATTCCCTCCCTAGAACACCCTATGCCATCCCCCCTCCTCCTTTTTGATTTTATACCATTTGAATTACATGCAAGTAGTCAGGTCAGTTTTAGGTTGAGGGACTAGTAATACAATAGATGCAAATAGTCAAAGAACAAGCAAGACAATAAACACAAATAGTCAAAGAACAAGCAAGGCAATAAACAAAATTCTGTGAACACTCCCGTGATCACTGTTTCTAAGGGCTTATCAGGATGACCAAAATGTCTGAGACTACTTCCCTGTCCTACCCCAAAGTCATTTTCATGTCTGAAGCCTATTTCCTTGTTCTAGCCTAAGATTTAGATTCCTGCCTGAAATTACTTCTTTGTCCTGGCCTAAGATTTAGATTCCTGCCTGAAACTATTTCTTTGTTCTAGCCTAATGTCAGATTCCTGCCTGAAGCCTACTTCCTTGTCCTTGGCCAATGTCATATTTCTTCCATTGCTTTGTTTTCTTAATGTTGAGGGTTTTTCGTTTTGTTTTTAGTTCTTTACATATTTTTGATATTATTCCTCTATTAGATATATAGTTTATAAAAAAAAATTTCCCATTCAGCACCCTGATGCTTTGTCCAAATGATAGTGTTCTTTGCCTTTCAGAAATGTTTCAGCTTGATGAGCTCCCATTTGTGAATTGTTAATCTTAATTTCTCTGCTAATGCCGTTCTGTTCAGAAGGCTCTTTTTGGTTAAAGACACATTTGCTTCTGTACGATTCGATATAATTGCCTTTATGTTGAGATATTCGATCCATTCAGAGCTGAGTTTTGTGCAGGGTGATAAATATGGATCTATTTGGATTCTTCAACATACAACCATTCAATTTAACAAGCACCATATGTTGAAGATGTTGTCATATTTCTAGTGTGTATTTCTGACTTCTTTATAAAAAAACAGATGTCTGTATATGTGTGATTTTATGTCTGGGTCTTCAATTTGATTTAATTGATCAATATGTCTGTTTTTATGCCAACATTATATATTTTTTATTGTTATAGCTCTGTAGTACAATTTGAGATGACGGATGGTAATACCTCCAGTAGTTTTTTTTTTTTTAAAGGTTTATTTATGTATGTGAGCACACTGTCACTGTCTTCATACACACCAGAAGAGGCCGTCAGATCCCATTACAGATGGTTGTGAGCCACCATGTGGTTGCTGGGAATTGAACTCAGGACCTCTGGAAGAACAGTTAGTTCTCTTAACCGCTGAGCCATCTCTCCAGCCCTCCAGTAGTTTTTTATTATTAAAGATTGTTTTAGTAATATTGTTTGTGTGTGTGTATGTTTTCATATAAAGTTGAAAATTGTTTTTGCAATTTAGTTGAAGAGTTTTGATGGGGATTGCACTGATTCTGGACATTACTTTTGGTAGGATGATGACTTTTATTATGTTAATCCTACTGATCCATGAGCATAAGAGATGTTTCCCTCTTCTGATAATTTTAAAAATTTTTTTTCTTCAAAGACTTGAAGTTTTTATCATACAAATCTTCACTTGGTTGGTTAGAATAACCCCAAGATATCTTATTCTATTTAAGGCTATTGTGATAGGTGTTGCTTTCCTGATTTCTTTTTCAATCTGTTTGTTATTCGTATATAGGAAGACTAGTTGATTTTTGTAAGTTAATTTTGTACTCAGCGACTTTGCTGAAAGTATGGTTCAGTTGTAGCAGTTTCTTGGTGTAATTTTTACGGTCATTTACATATACAATCATATCATCTGCAAATAAAGATACTTTGACTTCTTCCTTTTCAATTTGTATGCCATTGATTTCCTTCAGTTTTCTAATTGTTTCCACTGAGAATTTAATACTACTCTATTAATAAGATTTAAAGAGAATGGACAACCTTGTCCTGTTGATGATTTTAGTGGAAATGCTTTGAGTTTCTCTCCATTTAAATTGGTGTTGGCTGTGGGCTTGCTGTCAATTGAATTTATTATATTGAGATAAGTTTCTCATATCTCTGATCTCATCATGACTTTTATCATGAAAGGATGTTGAATCTTGCCAAAGCCTTTTTTGCATCTAATGAGATGATCATGTTTTTAAATTTTTTTTAATGTTGTTTATATGGTGGATTAAATTTATTAATTTATATATATATTTTTTTACCATACCTGAATCTCTAGGACGAAGCCTACTTGATGATGATGGTTGATTTTTTTGATGTATTCTTAGATTCTGTTTACAAGTATTTTATTGACAAATTTTTGCATCTATGAACATAAGAAAAATTGGTTTGCAATTATTTTTCTTCTTTGTGTCTTTTTGTGGTTTAAGTATCAGGTTAACTGTGGGTTCACAAAAAGAATTGGGCAACGTTCCTTTTGCTGTCATTTGGTGGAGTAGTTTGAGGAGTATTGGTTAACTCTTTGAAAGTCTGGTAGAATTTGGACAAAAATTCAGGCCCTGGGCATTTGGGGGAGGTTGAGAGACTTTTAATAACTGCTTCTATTTTACTGCTTCTGTTTAAATTGCTTATTTGATCTTGATTTAACATTGGTAAGTAGCATATATCAAGAAAAATTTCCATTTCTTTTAGATTTTCCAATTTGGTGGAATGAAGGTTTTTAAAGCATGTCTTCAAGATTCTCTGGAGTTCCTCAGCGTCTATTGTTATATCTCCCTTTTCATTTATAATTTTGTTATTTTGTATCTTCTTCTGCTGCCTTTTAGTTAATTGGACTAAATATTTGTCAACCTAAGTTTTTTCAAAGAAGTAACTCTTTGTTTCATTGATTCTTTGATATTTTTGTTTTGTTTTTTACTATTTTATTGATTTCAGCCCTGAGTTGGATTATTTCTTGCCATCTACTCCTTTTGGGTATGATTTCCTCTTTTTGTTCTAGAGCTTTCAGGTGTGATGTTAAGTTACTAGTATGAGATTTCTCCATTGTTTTTTTAAAATATAAGCACTTAGTATCAAAAACTTGCCTCTTTGAAGCACCTTCATAGTATTTTATAAGTTTGGGTATGTTGTGTTTTTATTTTCATTTAATTCCAAAAAAATAATTTCTGCCTTGATCAATTTTTTTAAACTCCATAGAGAGGTATTCAGTTTCCCTGAATTTGTAAGCTGTCTTTTTCTGTTTTTGTTGATGTCCAGTCATAGTCTGTGGTGGTCTGATAGGATACAGGGGTTTATTTTAGTTTTCCTCTCTCTGATGATACTTGCTTGTATCTGAGTATGTGGTTAGTTTTTGAGAAAGCTCCAGAAAGTGATGAGAAGAAGGTATATTCTTTTGTGTTTGGGTGAAAAGTTCTGAAAATTTGGGTTTCCAGGGTGTTGGCTGGTAAGACAAAGGTCTGGGGTGAAAAAGATGGTGGGAAAGGATCTGCCTGGTTCCCTGGTAGTCTGTCAGAGAGGGAGGAGAGGCTAGATCTTGTAGTCTACTACAAAGCTGGAGATTAGCCTGGAGAATTGGGAATGGAGGGTGGGAAAGGGAGTGAGTATCACCTACCTGGCTTGAAAAGTGACCAGTGGGATTCCAGGGAGGGAGTGCAACAATGAGAGGATTTACACTTTCAAGCAGCTGGATAGCTGGAGCAGCCAGAAATACATAGCAGAATGTTTGTGTGATCTAGAAATGCCTAATAGCATAGACAAAACTTAAAGGCACTTCCTTCTTAGATAAAAACAAAACAAAACAAAAAATTTGGAAAAATAGTTACAGAGGACAAAAGCTTTTGGAAGACAAAGGTCCTTGTGATAAGTTCAGTTGTTAATCTTAAAAACAACCAAAACCAAACCAAACCAAACCAAACCAAACCAAACCAAACCAAACCAAACCAAACCAAACCA
>NW_021605171.1:1852844-1917565 GCF_004785775.1 Grammomys surdaster | reverse complement strand
CAAACCAAACCAAACCAAACCAAACCAAACCAAACCAAACCAAACCACTAACCAACCAACCAACCAACCAAACAAACAAAAACCCTGAGTCACAACAGAGAAGAGGGGGAGGAAGATGATGCATATTCATGGCTTCTGGACAGGACCTGTATCTGGATGATGCATATTCATGACTCCCTGACAGGAAGTATGTCCTGTAGTTTGCCTGTGCCAGCAAAGCCCAAGAGAGCTTCTGTTGTAGCTTCTAAACAAGCTAGTGAGAATTTAATTTTAAGGCTGTCTTTGATACTCAGGAATCTTTGAAGGACATAGTTAACTGTTCTACAGTTTCACAGGTGCAGATAGTTCTGGTGCTCCCAAAACTCAAACTTCTCAAAAAGAATTGCTGGCAGAAATGGTCCAGGAGCAAAGCAGGATACCAAGAATAAGTCCTTCCATTAAAGAAGAGCAAACAAAAGGAAGTAATACAGAAAGAGGTTAAGCTCGACAGAGACAATTTTTTAAATTTATTTTTATTTATTTTTTTAATCAAATCATAATTTTTACTTATTCACACAGGGGATATAAACACAAAAAGGGATATAAACACATGGGGAAGGGGACGACACTGGAGTGTGGGTGTTCAGGGGGAATACAGATATCTTTCAGAACAGGGTATCAGCTAGGTGAAGGTTCAGGGGACAGGTCACTATGACTCTGCCTATGATTCACTTGTCCTTATCTAAGTTGGTATTATCCACCCAAGGCTACCTATTTACAAGGTCTATGACTACTCAGGCTTGTAAATTTCCACAAAAGCTGCCTGTTTACATTAGCTTATAGCCATCTGTTTCAATGTTTTCCCACAGAGACCTAAGACTTGGTGTTAGTATACATGTATGACAGGCCTATTGCTGATTTTAGGCCTATGGCTGATTTTATTCCTTCGGCGTATAAGCAGGGCTGCCCCTGACATCTCCTCTCTTCTCTAAGTATAAAAGGGCTGTGGAGATTCTAATCTTGCATAGGCGGTGATAGAGGTCTGACCTCCAGTAATTGAAGGGGACCTTGTAATGGCTCCGGTCCCCCTGTTGTTGTCCACTGAGGCAGGAGGGCCATACCCATCCTGATGTCTTTTTCCTGGAGAGGGGATACTTTTGACATCAACCCCTATGCAGTCAGGCTTGTCCCTCAGGGAACCCAGAGAGATATTTTTAACTTTTATTTATATTCCCTTGCAGAGCTTAGCCTCACAGCCTAAGCAAGAATTCAGATCACCAGTCAGAGGGGGTTCTGGTTGGCCCCTCTCTACTTGGTCTAGGGGGAGAAGTCCCCTCTTTTAGGTTGGGTGGAGATGGGTTATGGGAATACCTTGGATAGAGTAACAACCTCATCTTGAGTCTCGTGGTCTTCCATAGCAAACTTATGATAATGTATCTGAAGAGGTTTTGCTACCAAATTATTTATCTGTTGTTTCACAAAGTTAGTCAGCCTATTTAAGGTCCAGGGACCAAAAGAAATAAGCAAAAATAACCCAATTAATGGTCCCAAGATGGGAGGAAGTAGAGTTGACAACCATGGAGAGGTTGAAAACCAATTCTTATACCAGCTCTCATCTTTCTCTTTCTCTCCCTGTCTTTTCTCAGGGCCTTCTCTGACCTTTTTCATGCTCTCTTCAACCATCCCTGTCTTGTCTATGTATAAGAATTGGTTTTCAACCTCTCCATGGTTGTCAACTCTACTTCCTCCCATCTTGGGACCATTAATTGGGTTATTTTTGATTATTTCTTTTGGTCCCTGGACCTTAAATAGGCTGACTAACTTTGTGAAACAACAGATAAATAATTTGGTAGCAAAACATTCTTCTTTAAGGGCTGTACATAGTCAAGATCTGTACACAGTCTCTTCTATTGTAAAAGAGTAAACCAAGTCCAATAAAGTCCTTTGAAATTTTTGAAGGTCTCTTCAGACAGCGAAACAAGGGATTTCTTCAGATTAGTGATGTCGATCTCTAGCTGTTTGATGTTCTTGTCAGTGGCCCATCGAAGTTCTGAGTAGTATAAGTTCGGAGGCCAGCATCTGGATTAGAACTTCTAACAGCAGACATCATAGGTGATTCAATTTTACCTGGAAAGGAAAAAGAAGGGAATTCTCAAGGAGATTTCTCTTCCCTGGATGTCAATTGTTATTCATCTTATTTATGGTTGGCCCTGGCTTTGTAGGGGTATCTATTTATTTCATTAATCTTTTTGGTAGACATTTCTGTGCCTTCTATGGTATCAAACAGGCATATCAATCCTTGAACCCATAAGAGAACTGGGTCTGGGACATTCCCTTTAAGGGTAAGAGGGTCCTTTCACATAGCTGTGGCATTGTTTTTATTGGTCTCGGTGATGTCAGAGGCAGTCAGCAGCAGGTTTGCCATGAGCTTTCAGTTTTAGAGTCCCCCAAAATACTTTCCATCATGCCTTGTTCACTTTTAACTCTTAGAGACAATTCTTAACCTGACTGAAATTTAACCCAGTGAGTAAGAAACACAGAGATGAGTTAAGCCCAGGGGAGTGGCCTGGGTGTCCCAACAACCAGAGAAGCTTCTGGAACAATGTCAGTACTGGGGTGCTCATAAAAGTGGGGATGAGTGTGTATATCATCCTCCATTTTCATCTTGCTTAAAACCATGCTTGTTTGTGTATCAAAATTATGGTGCAGTGTATTAAACCAGATTGGCCCTTTATGCATATGAATAGAATTCCAGTATTGACACCAGCTTCTCATGGTCAGCTCTGACAGTACTTCCCAGCTAGGGGGAAATGGAATGTCCCTCCTACCATTCAAATCACTGTAGGTTTAACACTCATTATCTGATACTAGACTGTACAAGTTGTCATCCCACCAAGACACGCCTTGAAAGGGATTCAACCTCCAACTAGAAATTGATAGCCCTGTCTTACTGGCAGATAATCATATAGTGTGAAAGCTTACCCTGTGATAGAGTCTACAGAGCTTACCCATGTCTTTGAAATTTAGAATATAATACTTTCATAATGTGAATTTTTTGCCCAATTTCATATCTAATTTTTCAAGCTTGTAATGGATTTTGTTCACTTTGACTATGAAAAAGTTTAAAGAGGGAAATTTATGAAACCCTAAAGGCATGTTTATACATGGCTGATCAACATCACTGATCATTGGTATTGCAGCCATGGGGAGGCCTATCTCTTAAAAACTGACATTTCTTTCAATTTCTCCAAAGATATCTTGGTGTTTTCTACCCACCACAGGATCGGTGGTGTCCACAAATGTCAAGGCATCATTTAACCAGACATTCTGATGTGCTTCTTAATGTCTAATCAATTTGTTTTGAGTCACATAATAGGACATAGGCCTCTTGGTTTGAGTGCTGCACTGGCAAAATGGTTCTTAGTCATTTGCTTTCTCTGAAAGATGACAGAGGAGGGAACAAAACTAAAACTGAGTTTACAAGACACACCAAAAACCCAGGGCCTCGAAGTAATGGCTAGCAGGCATCAAGCCCTAGTAAGCTCAGAGAGTGCCCATGCTCTCAATGCTATGTGTCTAAGAAAAGAGAAAGAGATGGATGAGAGGAGCGAGGAAAAGATCCCCAGAGAGAGGGGGAGTCTGGAGTGAGGGACCCCCATACCCTTGTTTCAGTGCTAAGTGTTAGATCAGGATTGATGGAGCCAATATGGAAATAAATGAAAGCAGAGAGGCATCTCCAGGAGTAAAATTGTTCTTTAAATCAGAACAAACGAAGGGTCAAAGTCTCCATGGAAATGAAACCATGTGCAAGTGGCATGGGATATTGAAGCTTTATAGGACTGAAGAGGGAAAATTTGGGAATGGAAGAGTAACCCTGTAGTCAAGGTATTGCTATTCGCAGATGATATGATAGTATACTAAGGGACCACAAAGATTCTACCTGTGAACTTTTACCGCTGATAAATACCTTCAGCAAAGTGGCTGGATACAAATTAACTTAAAAAAATCAATAGCCTTCCAATAATTTGAATAGGATAAAGAGTATCAATCTGTTGTTCCAAATGCCTATCTAAATCTTCTTGTATATTCAACACATTAGTAACATTTTTTTTGCTAAGTGATTAACAGAAATAGCTGTCTTAACTTCTTGTGTCAAAGCAATTGCAGAAGCAGTAGTGCTAGCAATTAATGTAATTAAAGCTGATAGGCTTCAGACATGAAAATGACTTTGGGCTAGGACAGGGAAATTGGCTCAGATAATTTGGTCATCCTGATAAGCCCTTAGAAACAGTGTGCAAATAGAACTTTATTGCCTTGCTTGTTCTTTGACTATTTATGTTTATTGTCTTGCTTGTTCCTTGACTATTTGCATCTCTTGTATTGCTAGTTCCTCAACCTAGAATTGACCTTAATACTTGCATGTAATTAAAATTGTATAAAGTCAAAAAGGAGGAGGTTGGATGGGATTAGGGGGTTTCTAGGGAGGGGAAATGGGGGAAGGGGATGAAATCTGAAATGTAATAAATAAAATAGCCAATACAAAAAGTAAATAGCCCTTCTTTATACAAATGGTAAATGGGATGAGGAAGAAATTAGGTAAACAACATCCTTCACAATAGTAGTCACAGGTAACATATAGTATCTTGGTGTAACTCTAACCAAGCAAGTGAAAGTTCTATATGACAAGAACTTTAAGTCTCTGTAAAAAGAAACTGACGAAGATATCAGAAGATGGAAAGATTCCCTCATACTCATGGATTGGTAGGATTAACATAGTAAAAATGGTTGTCTTACCAAAAGAAATCTACAGATTCAATATAGTCCCCCAAAAAATTTCAACACAATTCTTTACACACCATGAAAGAGCAATTCTCAACTTCATATGGAAGAATAAAAAGCCCAGGATAATAAAAACAACCCTAAACAATAAAAGAACTTCCGGGGGGGGGAGTCACCATCCTGATTTCAAGTTGTACTATAGAGCGATAGTGATAAAAAGTACATGATATTAGTATAGAAACACACAGGTAGATTAATGTAATTGAACCAAAGATCCAGAAAAAAACTCATAAACCTATAGACATGTGTTTTTTGAGAAAGTGGCCAAAACTATACAATTGGAGAAAAACATCGTCAACAAATGGTGCTGGTCTAACTGGATATCTACATGTAGAAGAATGAAAATAGATTTATATTTATTACCCTGAATAAAATTCAAGTCCAAGTAGTCAATGACCTCAACATAAAACTGGATATACTAAATTTAACAGAAGAGAAAGTGGGAAACACCCTTGAATGTATTGATACAGTAGACAACTTCCTGAACAGAACACTAATAGCTCAGACACTAAGATCAACAATTAATAAATAGGACCTTGTGAAACTGAAGAGCTTCTGTCCTGCAAAGAACACCATTAAAAGGACAAATGGCAGCCTACAAAATGAGAAAAGATCTCCACCAACCCTACATGTGACAGAGGCTAATATCCAAAATATGAAGAACCCAAGCACCAACAACCCAAATAACCCAATTAAAAATGGGGTACAGAGGTAAATAGATAATTCTCAACAGAGGAACCTCCAATGTTGAAGCACTTAAAGAAATGTTCATTATCCTTAGTCATCAGGGAAACACAAATCAAAACCACTCTGAGATTCCGTCTTACACCCATCAGAATCGCTTAGATCAAAAACTCTATGTACTCACTTTGGCAGCACATAGACTAAAAAAACCTCAAGTCCCTTTTGGCTGGGACAGACACCTAGTGGGTCTGTTCCCATGAAAACAACATTTCCTGAACCATCCTAGAGCAAGTGGTAAGAACCCTCCCCCACAACCCTACACCCTAAAACTGTAGCTGGGAGCCTGAGGCACTCTGGACCCATCACCCACCCAAACCCCAACCCTCTGGAAAACCATTCCCCTTCCATCCCTCCCTTGGTCCTTTTGGCTGGGGCAGACATCTAGCAGGTCTGCTCCATGAAGACACCGTATCCTGACCCTTCCTAGATCAGCAAGTAAGAACCCTCTCCTACAACCTTAAGCCCCAGAACTACAACCCATCCAAACCCCACCCCTCCTGAATACCACTCCACTTCCACCCTTTGGTCCTTTTGGCTGAAGCAGACACCTGGTTGGTCTGCTCCTGTGAAGACATCATATCTTGAACCATCTTAGAGCAGTGGTGGAACCACTACACTCAGAGCAGCTGAGCAACCACTGCATTCAGAGCAGCAGAGGAACCACTGTACTCAGAGAAGCAGGATTTCAGGATCCCAGAGGAAGCCTGAGTCCCAGGAGATCTTCCACCCAGAAACTCAGGATCACAGGATCACAGAGCCATCTGGACTCTGAGGACTTCTGACACCAGCAAGATAAACTGGAAAGACAGGCTCCAGTCAGAGACAGTGAGTGCAGGTAGTGCTAGAGTTAACCAGATAGCAAAAAGCAAGCACAAGAATATAAGCAACAGAAACCAAAGTAACCTGGTATCATCAGAACACAGTTCTCCTAACACAGCAAGTCCTGGACACGCCATCACACTGGAAATGCAGGATTCAGATTTAAAATCACTCCTCATGCAGATGATAGAGGACTTTAAGAAGGACATAAACAGCTCCCTTAAAGAAATACAGGAGAACAGGTAAACAGGTAGAAGTCTTTAAAGAGGAAACACAAAAGTCCCTTAAAGAGTTGCAAGAAAACACAACGAAACAGGTAAAGGAATTAAACAAAACCATCCAGGATCTAAAAATGAAAGTAGAAACAATAAAGAAATCTCAAAGTGAGACTACCTTGAAGAGAGAAAACCTAGGAAAAAATCAGGTGTCATAGATGCAAACATCACCTACAGAATACAAGAGATAGAAGAGAGAATCTCAGGTGCAGGAGATACCATGGAAAACATTGACACAACTGTCACAGAAAATGCAAAATGTAAAAAGCTCCTAACCCAAAACATCCAGGAAATCCAAGACACAATGAAAAGACTGAACCTAAAGATAATAGGTATAGACGAGAGTGAAGATTCCCAAATTAAAAGGCCAGTAAGTATCTTCAACAAAACTATAGAGAAAAGCTTTCCTAACCTAAAGAAAGAGATGCCTATGAACATACAAGAAGCCTACAGAACTCCAAATAGACTAGACCAGAAAAGAAAAACCTCCTGTCACATAATAATCAAAATATCAAATGCATAAAACAAAGAAAAATATACTAAAAACAGTAAGGGAAAAGGTCAAGTAACATATAAAGACAGACCTATAAGAATTACACCAGACTTCTGACCAGAGACTATAAAAGCCAGAAGATCCTGGACTGATATCATACAGACCATAAGAGAACAAAAATGCCAGCCCAGACTATTATACCCAGCAAAACTCTCGGTCACTATAGATGGAGAAACCAAGATATTCCATGAAAAAACCAAAATAACACAATATCTTCCCACACATTCAGCCCTACAAAGGATAATAGATGGAAAACTCAAACATAAGGAGAGAAACTACAACATTGAAAAAGTAAGAAAGTAATTTTCCAACAAACCCAAAAGAAGATAGCTACTCAAACATAATTACACCTCTAATAACTAAAATAACAGGAAGAAACAATCACTTTTCCTTAATATCTCTTAACATCAATGGACTCAATTCCCCAATAAAAAGACATAAACAAACAGACTGGATACTTAAACAGGACCCAGAATTATGCTGCATACAGGAAACGCACCTCAGTGGCAAAGACAGCCACTGCCTAAGAGTAAAGGGCTGAAAGACAATTTTCCAAGCAGATGATCCCAAGAAAGAAACTGGAGTAGCCATTCAGATTTTGACTTTCAACCAAAAGTTATCAAAAACTATAAGGAAGGACACTTCATACTCATCAAAGGAAAAATCTACCAAGATGAACTCTCAATTCTGAACATCTATGCTCCAAATGCAAGGGCACCCACATTCATAAAAGAAACCTTACTAAAGCTCAAAGCACACATTGCACCTCATGCAATAATAGTGCGGGATTTCAATGCCCCACTCTTAGCAATGGACAGATCAAGGAAACAGAAACTAAACAGTAGACACTGTAGAATTAACAGAAGTTATGAACCAAATGGATTTAACGGATATCTACAGAACATTTCATCCTAAAACAAAAGAATATTCCTTTTTCTCAGTACCTCATGGTACCTTATCCAAAATAGACCATATACTTGGTCACAAAGTAGGCCTCAACAGATACAAAAAGATTGAAATAATCCCTTGCATCCTATCAGATCACCATGGACTAAGGCTGGTCTTAAATAATAACAAAAACAATGGAAATCCCACATACTTGTGGAAACTGAACAATACTCTACTCAATGATGAATTGGTCAAGGAAGAAATAAAGAAAGAAATTAAAGACTTTTTAGAATTTATTGAAAATGAAGGCTCGTCATACCAAAACTTATGGGACACAATGAAAGCAGTGCTAAGGGGAAAACTTATACCTCTAAGTGTCTACAAAAAGAAACTGGAGAAAGCATAAACTAGCAACGTGAAAACACACCTGAAAGCTCTAGAACAAAAAGAAGCAAATACGCCCAAGAGAATAGACAGCAGGAAAGGCAGGAAATAATCAAACTCAGGGCTGAAATCAAGAAAGTAGAAACTAAAAGAGGTATACAAAGTATCAAAACACCAGGAGCTGGTTCTTTGAGAAATACAACAAGATAGATAAACTATTAGCCAGACTAACCAGATGAGACAGAGACAGTATCCAAATTAATAAAATCAGAACTGAAAAGGGAGACATAACAACAGAAACTTAGGAAATTCAAAAAATCATCAAATCCTACTACAAAAGCTTATAATCAATAGAACCAGAAAATCTGGATGAAATGGACAATTTTCTAGGCAGATACCAGTTTCCAAACATAAATTAGGAGCAGATAAACCATCTAAACAGTCCCATAACCCCTAAAGAAGTAGCAACAGTCATCAAAAGTCTCCCAGCCAAAAAATCCCAGGACCAGATGGATTTAGTGTAGAATTCTATAAGACCTTCAAGGAAGACCTAATACCAATTCTCTTCAAACTATTCCACAAAATAGAAACAGAAGGTACACTACCCAATTTGTTCTATGAAGCCACAATCATACTCATACCTAAACCTCACAAAGACCCAACAAAGAAAGAGAATTTCACTTCAATCTCCCTTATAAATATTTATGCAAAAATACTCAAAATTCCTGCAAACCGAATCCAAGGACACATCAAAACAATCAACCATCATGATCAAGTAGGCTTTATCACAGGAATGCAGGGATGGTTCCATATTTGGAAATCCATCAATGTAATCCACTATATAAACAAAAACAAAGGGGAAAAAAACACATGATCTTCTCACTAGATGTGGAGAAAGCATTTGACAAAATTCAACATCTCTTGATGGTAAAAGTCTTGGAAAGATCAGGAATTCAAGGCCAATACCTAAACATAGTAAAAGCAATATACAGCAAGCCAGTAACCAACATCAAACTAAATGGAGAGACGCTTGAAGCAATCCCACTAAGATCAAGGACTAGACAAGGCTGCCCACTTTCAGCCTACCTATTCAATATAGTACTGGAAGTCCTGGCCAAAGCAATTAGACAACAAAAAGAAGTCAAAGGGATACAAATAGGAAAGGAAGAAGTCGAAATCTCACTATTTGCAGATGATATGATAGTATACTTAAGTGACCCCAAAACTGCCACCAGACCTTTTAAACCTGATTCACAACTTCAGCAAAGTGGCTGGTTATAAAATCAACTCAAACAAATGAGTAACCTTCCTCTACTTGAAAGATAATCGGGCTGAAAAAAAATTAGGGAAATGATACTCTTCACAATAGTCACAAATAATATAAAATAACTTGATGTGAATCTAATCAAGCAAGTGAAAGATCTGTATGACAAGAACTTTGAGTCTCTGAAGAAAGAATTCGAAGAAGATCTCAGAAGATGGAAAGACTTCCCATGCTCATGGATTGGTAGGATTAATATAGTAAAACTGGCCATCTTGCCAAAAGCAATCTACAGATTCAATGCAATCACTTAAAAATTCCAACTCAATTCTTCATAGAGTTAGAAAGAGCAATTCTCAAATTCATTTGGAATAACAAAAAGCCCAGGATAGAGAAAACTATTCTCAACAATAAAAGAACTTCTGGGGAATCACCATCTCTGACCCCAAGCTATAATACAGAGCAATAATGATAAAAACTACATGGTATTGGTACAGAGATAGGCAAGACAATCAGTGGAATACAACTGAAGACCCAAAAATGAACCCACACATCTATGGTCACTTGATCTTTGACAAAGGAGCTAAAACCATCCAGTGGAAAAAAGACAGCATTTTCAGCAAATGGTGCTGGTTCAACTGGAGGTCAACATGTAGAAGAATGCAAATCAATCCATTCTTGTCCCCTTGTACAAAGCTCAAGTCCAAGTGGATCAAGGACCTCTACTTAAAACTAGATATATTGAAACTAGTAGAAGAGAAGGTGGGGAAGACCCTCGAATACCTAGGCTCAGGGGAAAAGTTCCTGGACAGAACACCAATGACTTATGCTCTAAGATCAAGAATTGACAAATGGGACCTCATAAAATTGCAAAGCTTCCATAAGGCAAAGGACACTGTCAATAGGCCAACATGGCAACCAACAGATTGGGAAAAGATCTTTACCAATCACACATCTAATAGAGGGCTAACATCCTGATATGGATGTCTCCTCAGAGGTCTTCAAGAGTCTGACATATTCAGAGGCAGATGCTGACAACTAGCCATTGAACTGATAATGGGGTTCCCAATGGAGGAGTTAGAGTGAAGGCCATTGGAGCTGAAAGGGTTTGTGGCCCCATGAGGAGAACAACAATATCAACTAACCACAGCTCCCAGGGTCTAAACCACCAGCCTGGGAGCACTTAGGGAGGGATCCAGGGCTTCAGCTGAATACGTAAGAGTGGAGGGCCCTGCTGGGCATAGGTGGAAGAAGAGATCCTTGACTTCGTGAAGGCTGGACGCCCCAGGGGGTGGGAATTTTGAGGGTGGGGAGGTGGGAGTTGGGGGGTAGGCAGGGGTTACATCCACAGAGAAGAAGGAGGAGGGGTGAGGGGATAGGGGGTTCCTGGGTGGGTGGGGGATGGGGTAAGGGGACAACATATGAAATGTAAATAAAACATCCAATAAAACCAAAAAGGAGGGCTAATATCCAATATATACAAGGAGCTCAAGAAATTAGACTCCAGACAACCAAATAACCCTATTAAAATGAGGTACAGAGCTAAACAAAGAATTGTCAACTGAGGAAACTGGAATGGCTGAGAAGCACCTAAAGAAATGTTCAGCATCCTTAGTCATCTGGGAAATGCAAATGAAAACAACCCTGAGATTCCACCTCACACCAGTCAGAATGGCTAAGATCAAAAACTCACGTGATAGTACATGCTGGCCAGGATGTGAAGTAAGAGGAACACTCTCCATTGTTGGTGGGATTTCAAGATGGTACAACCACTCTGGAAATCAGTCTGGTGTTTCCTCAGAAAATTTGACATAGTATTACCTGAGGACCCAGATATGCCACTCCTTGGCATATACTCAGAAGACGCTCTAACATATAACAAGGACATATGCTCCACTATGTTCATATCAGCCTTATTTATAATAGCCAGAAGCTGGAAAGAACCTAGATGTCCTTCAACAGAGGAATGGATACAAAAATATGTGGTACACTTACACAATGGAGTATTACTCAGCTATTAAAAACAATGAATTCAAGAAATTCTTGAAAATGGATGTAATTAGAAAATATCATCCTAAGTGAGGTAACCCAATCACAAAAGAACACACATGGTATGCACTCACTGATAATTGGATATTAGCTCAGAAGTTCACAATACCCAAGATTCAACTCACAGACCACATGAAGCTCATGAAGAAGGAAAACCAAGTGTAGATTCTTCAGACCTTCTTAGGAGTAACAAAATACTCAAGGGAGCAAGTATGGAGATAAAGTGTGGGACAGAAACTGAAGAAAGGGCTGTCTGGAAACCATTCTACCTTAGTATCCCTCCCATGTGTAGTAACCAAATGTAGACTCTGATGTAGATGTCAGGAAGTGCCTACTGACAAGAGCCTGATATAGCTGTCTCCTTAGAGGTCTGCGAGAGTCTGACATATTCAGAGGTGGATGCTCACAGCTAACCAGTGAACTGATCAAGGGGTTCCCAATGGAGGAGTTAGAGAGAAGACTGAAAGAGCTGAAAGCGTTTGTGGCCCCATGAGGAGAGCAACAATACCAACCAAGCAGAGCTCCCAGAGTCTAAAGCACCAGCCTGGGAGCACATAGGGAGGGACCCATGGCTCCAGCAGCATATGTAGGGGAGGATGGCCTTGTTGGGCATAGGTTGGGGAGGAGATCCTTGGTCCCATGAATGGTGGATGTGGAGTGATGGGGAATTCAAGGGTGGGGAGGTTGAAGCGGGGACACATCCTCATAGAAGCAGGAGGAGGGGGATGAGATGGGGGCTTCTGGGCGGGGTGGAATTGGGGTAAGAAGATACCATCTGAAATGTAAATAAAATATCCAATTTAAAAAAAGTCAAGTGACAGCACATGCTCTGCTGTCCAGGATGTGGAGGCAGGGTAACACTCTCCTATTGCTGGTAGGAGTACAAACTGTTACTGCCACTCTAGAAATCAATTTGAAACTTTCTCAGGAAACTGAAAATAGTTCTACCTCAAGACCTAGCTATAACACTGCTGGGCATATACCCAAAGGATGTTCCATCATGCCATAAGGACACTTGTTCAACTTTATTCATAGCAGCTTTATTAGTAATATTCAGAAACTAGAAACAACTCAGATATTCTGCAACTGAAGAATGGATAACGAAAATATGGTACGTTTATACAATGGAATACTACTCAGCTATTAAAAAGAAGGACATCATGAAATTTTCAGGCAAATAGATAGAACTAAGAAAA
Organism: Grammomys surdaster; assembly: GCF_004785775.1. Lineage (NCBI taxonomy): Eukaryota > Metazoa > Chordata > Mammalia > Rodentia > Muridae > Grammomys > Grammomys surdaster. Next base: position 1,904,578 of record NW_021605171.1, on the reverse strand, counting down.
TATCATCTTGAGTGAGGTAGCCTAGACCCAGAAAGATATACATGGTATGTACACACTTACAAGTGGATATTAGCCCTAAAGTACAGGATAACCATGTTACAATTCACAGACCCAAAGAAGCTAAGTAACAAGGTGGACTAAAGGAAGGATGCTTGAATCTCACTCAGAAGGGGAAATAAATAGACACTGGATGTGGACAGAGAGAGGGAACTAGGTGGGAAATGGCTTGGGGAAGGAAATGGAAGTCGGGATCAGGTATAGGGAGAGCAGGGATGTGTGGTAAGAGGGCTGGGAGAGAGAAGGGAAATCGGTGACAGGGTGGGTATCTGTGAGACAAGCTGGAGACCTGGGAGGATATGGGGGTGATCCTAACTGAGACTCCTAGTAGCGGGGGATATGAAGCCTGAAGTGCTCACCTCCTCTAGCCAGGCAGGACTTCCAGTGGGATAGGGGGACACCAAGCCACCCATAAAACCTTAGACCCCAAATTTGCCCTGCCTATAGGGTGTGCAGGGATAAAGATGGATCAGAGATTTAGGAAATGGCCAACTAATGATTGGCCCAACTTGAGACACACTCTCTGACACTATTAATGATACTTTGCTATGCTTACTGATAAGAGCCTAGCACAACTGTCTCCTGAGAGGCTTCATCCAACAGCTGATGGAAACAGATGCAGAGAGTTACAGCCAAATGTTAGGCAAACCTCAGGGGTCTCATGGAGAATCAGGGAAGGAAAGACTGAGTGGGCTAGAGGTATCTTGGATACCACAAGAAGACTTACAGATCCAACTATGCTGGGTCCATGGGGGCTCACAGAAACCGATCCACCAACCAAAGAACATGCATGAACTAGACCTAGTCCCCCATACGTATTTAGCTCATATGTAGCTTGGTCTTTATGTGGGTCTCCCAACAAATGGGGCAGGAGCTGTCTCTGACTCAGACTCTGTTGTCTGTTTTCTGGTCCCTTTCTCTTAGCTGGACTGCCTTGTCTGGCCTCAGTGGAAGTGTATGTGCTTAGTCCTGATAAGACTTGATGTTCTACGGAGGGTTGGTACCCAGGTGGTGGAATCTCCTTCTCTAAGGAGAAGGCAAGGGGATATGGGAGAAGGGGGATAAGAAGGTGGAACTGGGAAGAGAGGAGTGGAAGGCATAGATTGGGATGTAAAGTGAATAAATACGTAACAATACACTTTTATTATCACATTCAATTTATGTATTTTTGGAGAAAATTGACATCTTCATAGTGTGGTGACTGTATGATGCTGAGTTAAGTTCATAGTATTAGTGAAAAATAAGATGTTTTAAGGGTTGTTTTCCAACACTTAAGCTAGTGAGCATACCCCTTTGTACAGCAGAGGAGACACTGCTGATACAATTTAGTTATAGATCTGTCAGTGAGGTATGGATTATCCAGGGGATCAATGTAACTAACAAGGACATTTATGAAATGAAGAAGTCGACCGGGACATGTGAAGATTGTCTGAGAACTTGGGCTGATGAAGGGGAGCAGACGAGATTGTCAGTGTGGCTACTTTTTGACCAATAATAGTTGACATAGGCCAACCAACCTACAACCAGGTCTGTTCTTGCCTTCAGAGTTGACTGAGGCAGAATCTCCTACTACGTCTTTCTAGCATTTTCAGCTACTACCACTACATCAATGAAATACTGGGTCGTAGAAGTGAAGTAAAGACTTATCTACCTTCTTTAATTGGTTTAAAATATGGTTCTCAACAAAGTTCATGGATGATTAGCATTCTGTGTCTTTATCAGATTTTCGTCTTTTGTGCTGGAATGATATTAACATCACTAATGGTGACACTTTTCAGTGTCGTTTTGATTGGCTCCAAGCCCAGAACATGTTCCTCAAAGGAAACTATTTTGTTTTTAGTAATGGACTCATGGTTTACATACAGGTCTGTGAGGAAGGGGCCAGCAAAACATGGTATAAGAAATTGAGAAATTTTGGTGGAACTCTGGATGTAGAGTCTCTCTCTCTCTTTCTCCCCTCCTTCTCTCACCTCCTCTGTTTATTTGGACATATATATTTCACAGGGTGTGTATGGTGTCAGAAGAAAGCCTCAAGTGTTAGACCTTCCCTCCCATTTTGTTTGAGACAGGGTATCTTGTCCCAGAGATTCTGCTTCTTTCGTCTTCCATCTTCCTGGAGGACTGGACTATAGAGTGTGCACTGTTGTGCCTGGCAGTTATGTGGGCTGTGGGGCTTCAAGATCAGTGCTGTCAGGCTGGTACAGCAAGAGTGTTACCCACCGAGCCATGGTCTCAGCCCTGGGTGCCTTTTAAAAAGATATTTGGAGGACATGGGAGATGGCTTAGTAGTTAGGATTAGGCTGTATTCACTGCACCCACATGGCAGCTCACAACTGTCAGTAACTCTGGTTCCAGGGGATCTGATACCCTCTTCTGACCTCCGAGGACACTAGGCACACTCATGACATACAGATATACCTGTAGGCAAAACAATTGTACACATAAAGTAATAAATAAATAACTTTTAAAAATCATTTAGACAGAGACATAGTTATCTATTTTGTTTTGCTTTTGTTTTGTTTTTCTTTGTTTTAGTAGATTTCTCCTGAGCTCTCAGGAGAAAATGAAATCTTCATACCAACTATGGCTAGAACTCTGGCTGGATTTACTTCAGTAAGATAAAAATCCACTGGAATTGAATAAAAGAATAGAGCCTGGTAAGTTTTCTTACAGTGTACTGTACTGACTTGTCTGCTAATGTTTCTTAAGACAGTTTGATTTCACTCAGGCAGGCTGAGTTCCTGGTGTGCTTAGAAAACCCCATCCTTGCAGTATATTGGCATGACCATAAAGTTGTAAAGATGTGCTTTGTGAGAAACATTGTATGCACAATAGTTATGCCATTTTTACTTCCTGGGGGCAGTGTTTAATTTCTGTTCTTGTTTGCTTGCTGGCATGTTTGTTTGGTTTTGGAGACAGTCTCACTCAGTAGTACTGACTGGCTAGGAACTTGTGATCTTGTTGCTTTGACCTCAGTTCTGGGTTGACAAGTGTAAGCTACCCAGCCCAGTTCAATTGCCGACTCCATTCACAGCTGTTGAAAATTAAGAAGCCATTTGATGTCACAGAATCAGATGCAACTTTAGACATACAAAAGCCATTACAGTTCTATGCTTTGGGATGTGTTTTCCTTATGAAGAACACTTGCTAAAATACATATTTATGGATTATTTAATAAGCTGGTTTCTCAATTAATTGAAGTTATTCCTACTTATTCCTTCATTATTAATTCATATGAATTTGAAAAGGGATTTTTCCCCAGAAACACAATAATTCTAACAATGTTGTTTCAGTTAGAAATAACTATAGCCACACAAGATGTTACTCAGGGGCTGGTAAATGACTCAGTGTGTTTGCCTTGTGAACCTGAAGACCCAAGTTCAGTCCCCAGATACCTCATAAAGAAGGCTAGACACACTGACACACATCTGTTATCCCAGTATCCCTAAGATAAAAATGGAAAGTAGAGAGAGAAGAGTTGTCCAGTAGCTGATGAGAGCGTACAGTATGGCAGGAACAAGTGAGACCCTGTCTCCAGAACAAGATGAATGGAAAGAAAGTTGTCTCCCAAGAGCCATCTCAAATCCTGTCACACAAATCCATGCTCACATAATATACATAGTGTCTGCATACACACACTAAAATAAAAAAATTCAGATGGAACACTCAAATGACAGTGTTCTTAATATTCATATCTTATAAAGATTTTGTCTTTCCTATAATTTAAATGAACAGTGATTTCTACTCTGCCTCCAACTCAATTCTACTTTAAAATAATACTTCCTATTACTAGAAATTTAGAAAATAATCCACAGATGATCATCATTCAGAATTCTTACAGAAAAAAAATCACTCCTAATTGTAAAGTTCAGTCTTTGAGAGCTATTACAGAGTAACCTTATTTTGCTGAGTATGCTCGCTGCTTCAGAGATTTTTAAGTTGTGTATTGAATGATACATTAAGGACTCCTTGGTCTTGTACATATTTAAATTAGGCAAGTAAGTAAGTAATAAAGAAGATAATAGAAGACAGTCATCCAATGTTATCATTCACAATAGCTAAATATCACATTGATTTCATTAATTCATACACATTATGTTCCCACCCCCATGTTATTGCTTAAGGCCTCAAGTGAGTTAGATTTCTTCTGATTAAAGAAGTGGCTATTCTTCTATTGTATCTTCCATGAATCACCAACCAAAGAGCATTCAGGGGATGGACCTAGGCTTCCCCCCATTTGTAGCAGGTGTGCAGCTTGGTCTTCATGTGGGTCCACTAAGAATCGGAGTAGGGGCTGTCTTTGACTGTTGCCTGCCATTAAATCCACTTTCTGCTAACTGGACAGCCTGATTGAGCCTCAGTGGGAGAGGATGTGCACAGTACTGCTGGGACTAAATGTCCCAAGGTGGGATCATACCCAAGGGGGCTCCCCTTTTTTGAGGAGAAGGGATAGGGATAATGTGGGGAGGGGTTTGCAAGTGCAGGACTAGGAGGAGGGGAGGGAGGGCTGAGATTGGGATGTAACGTGAATAAAAAATTAAATTATGAAAAAAAGAAAAGTGGCTATTTTTCCTGTATAAACCCGAGGCAGTCATTGGTTTGGTATAGAGTTCACTGGGTTTGATAAAACCTTCCTTACTGAAAGTGAGGAAGCAGTGACACACTCCACCTGACAATGGAAAGTCAAGGTTTATTTAAATATGGAATGGCAGCATGGCTGTATCCTGGGTAGTAGAGAGAAAATAGCCAGAGGCATTTGTGGAGTCTGTCGATGCCTTAGTTATCTCTTGGGGACAGAGAGAGAAACGAAATGAGGAAAAGCCTTGCCAGTTTGAAGGAGAGCAGTGGGGGAGGAAGCTGGAAGCCAGAATAGCCTGGGAACTAGCTTAGTCTGGGAGATGAGCAGAGCTTGGAGGCCAGTGCTGGGGCTTTGACATGTGTTACAGGTATTTATCAATAGGGACTGAAGGAGCCTGAGGGTTAGTGTGGAGCATTTATGCAGCCAGACGCCCAGTTATGTGAGCTAGGAAGAGATAGGGGAAGTAGTTCTGTTTGGCTGACAGAGTCCCTTTTCACAGGTTTCTAAAGAATGTTTGAGTGTAGGCTTTTATCTCTCCACCAGAAGCTATGTCAGCCAAAGCAGAACTCAGACTGTCATTTTGAGTCACTCAGAGGTACCGACTGCTTGGAGTTTGGGACCTAACACTTCATATTCCTGTCATAGAGGAGTCTCTATCAGTTGTAGTAAATTCTCAATTGACTCCAAGTTGAAACTCCAGAGGAAAATCCCATTGCATTTACACTGAGGAAAATAAATGGCCTGTGCACAGGAGCAAATCTGACTCATTAACACTTTAATTTACTTAGCCCTTCTTGGACTTTTGACATTCATTCTGTGGACAGAAAAACTACAGCTCCACTACAGCTCCCATCTTAAAGAGAATAGGAGAGAGTTTATTCTGGTCCCACCTTGAGTGACTATGGCTCAGACACACAGATTTAGATAATCCCAAATTCCATGTTCCAACGTGGAAGCAGCTTCATGAAGTTTCATAGGACAAAGAAAGTCATAAATAAAGGCAAATTTAAAATATATTGCTGAACACATCAGAGTGATGGACACAAGCAGGATGGGAGGAGCTTTTTCTAAAAGTCCAAGATCACATTTTTAGCTTTTGGATTGGTGGAAGCCAGTGGTCTGCTAAGTTAAAGGCTTTTTCTCTATTAGCCACAAGATGTTAGTTCTGACCTAGAGGTGGGCAGGGAATGGCTATTCTAGAGGGCTAGGGCTAAATACTACTGCAGCTCTCATCAGTCGTTCAGTCTCTGCAAGGCAGAGAGCTGTATATTTGGTACATGCACATAATGAGCTACATAAAGTCTCTCTATGTCCTGTATTTTAAGGCATTTTTGAAGGGCACGTTAAAATAGATTTGGTTGACTCAACACATTCTAACGCTTACTCTGAGCATTTCTTTTCATTTCTCGGTATATATAAAAAGTAATCCCCGCACCCATTACTTCACGATGGGTTACTTTAACATTCTGAGCATAATGAAACCATTATTTCTGATTTTTATATTATTGTCCTAATGTTTAACAGGCACTCATTTTAGTCTATTATTTGAATGGTCTAATTTCTGATCATTAGTAGCAACTAGAAAGTCAATTCAGTTATTTTTTAATAGCGTTTTTAGCTATTAGAATAATAAAAATAAGAGGCTACTATTATAGATAGCGAATTAGTCTTTTGTCACATACACACCAAAGACATTTCTTACAATGTGATTAAAGGAGCACCCAAGGGCAAGTACAGAATGCCTGTGAGCTGCAGGCCCACCAGTTGGAAACCTCCAGGGGCGAAATCTGTGAAGTCCTTAGTATGGGTCCATCTGTCGAGACCTGAATGCTCAAGCCACTCCCAAAGAGAGATTCTTTCTTGCTCTACTCTTAGATGCTTGAGTTTTACAGGTGTGTCTGAGTCTGAAGGGCAAAGTGGGGACCCTTCAGAGCTGAGTCAATATTTTGTAGTGACCTGTTACGGATCACTAATAAAGCACTCATAGTCATATAAAGTTCATATGATGTAAGCTTTTCTAAGCATGGTCCTTCGTTTGAATGAAGCCTAAGTAAGGAAGGGCTTCCAGACTTTTCACTGGTACTGCCATTTATATGTTAATCTCTGGAACCTTTTCCTCCTCCACATTTCCTATTCTGCTGTCTCATGTGGACAACCAGGGACTGTTGGACATAGAAATTAACATTTTGGAGTAAAGGAGAACCAGAAAGATGACTAAAAAGAAGAGGATTTATGTCTTTGTTTTTTTAAAGAAGGGAATTTAGAAGCAAACATTAAGCTGTAATTTTATTTAAATGAGTGACCTTAGCAGATGTTTCTTCACTTGACACTTTCCCCAAGGGATTGTTATTGTCTTCAGAGAGGAATGTGTCACCCTGTCTGGATGAGTATATAAAAAGAAAAATGGAGCCAGTAAGATGGCTCACCACATAAAGGCTTTCACTGCCAAGCTTCATGACCTGAGTTGGATCCCTGTAGGCCTACATAGTGGAAGGACAGAATGGACTTCCTCAAAGAAAAAGTTCCCCTCAAACTTAATAAAACATCCTAAAATTTTCATATATATATATATATATATATGAACATTCTCAAGCTGTCTTCCAAATGAAGTTGGAAGAACATCAAGATCACAAGTAATTGCTTTGGAAAACATGCCTGGTATTCTCAAAGGGAGGTCTGTTCTTAGGGTTAATGATACAAGAGGAGGATGCACTACCTCATTTGACTCAGTGTGAGATGTTCTCTGAAATTGTTACTTAATAAAAATGACTGGCTTTAAAGGAGCCAGAAAAGATGCTAAAGGATTGTTTGGTGTCATTCTGTGAAATCAGATAGTCAACTTCATTTAAAATATTGGTCTGCAAAAGTTAGGCACGGTGACAACCTGAAATGTATCAAATGAACACCACTTGCAGGCTACACAGCAAGAGTGACAAATGTGACCCTGAACTTGGTGACCTACGATTGCTTCATTTTTCTTGTATCACTATGCAAAGAATTCTGTAAGCATAAACTTGAGACTAAAATGAAGTGAAGCTTTTAGTTTTGCAGACTGAAATGACAGCTGTCTCTGAAAAGCCATCTCGAAGTCCCTACCACTATATAAAGAAGATAAGGAATGCCTCTGCTCCTGCTGTTCTCACAATGTCGTCTCTATTCCCTATCACCCCTGTTCTCTCCCCTACCACAGCTTGCCTTGGCCAGATCCAATCCGATGGCCCTATTCAGTCTACTTGTTTCTCTCTCTGCCATGGACTCTTCCAGATGCCTCTGGCTGTTCTCTCTCTCTCTCTCATATCGACAATAAAAAAATCTTTCCTTTAACCGTGGCATGGAGTGGTTATGCTGTCAGTTTATACACGAAACTATTTTAGGAATATTACATATGAAATGATAGTTTTCCTGTGTTTTGGTTACACCCAATACAATCTGTAGGGAATGGGACATTTTAAAGGATCAGAACACATTTCCATATAGACTACCACACTTTCAAAAACAGGTTACTAAGGTGAACTGTGGCTACTTGCTTTAAGAATATAGTGGCTTTGCAAATGAGAAGCAATCTCCATTGAAAAGACTTTGCAGAGCAAGAGAAGGTACTTACCAGTGAAAATATAGGTGCTGAGAATCCATACAAAGAAGAGGAATCATAAGAAAAAGACAAAATTTTCTATATAAGGGGACTTATTCTTTAAATATAGAAGGATCTAATCAATAGGAATGCTGTGAAAAACTATAGGAAAATAGTCACTTGATTTAAGAAGATCACCAGGGCTAAGAAGAAGAAGGAAACAAACAAATGACATCCTCTCCCCCAAACCCCAAATTAAAGACAAAAGAAGTATGTATGCTTCAGCGTGTCCTTATTTCAGGATTCTAATACTAAAAAAATAAATAAAAGCTTCCTAATAATACACCAGTATGTTTATAAAGAAACAAAAAACAAGGTGACAATGTTTACTCATCAGCACTGGCAGTGCATGCCAAAAAGCAGTAAAGCCAGGTCCTCAACATTCTCCATTAAAGGGAAGGCAATATCGAGTATGCCATTACAAAAGCCATTTTCAAATAGCTTATTTTGCTCATTTTTCAAACGTTACATGGAAAAGACTTGTTAAGGACAAGAGTAAAATATAAGAGCACATACACTGATGCTAGGGCTGCAAACTGGTGCAGCCACTCTGAAAATCATTGTGGAGAATCTCCAAAAAAGCTAAAAAATAAACCTGCCATACCGCAGAAGCACACACGACAATCAGTGGGTTATAAGGGCAATGATGAAATGTTTCCACTGTTTCTCCAGGTCACTCTGTTTCAGGGAACAAATAAAGTCATGGTTAGCATGTAAGTCATACAAGCAGTGCTTTCAGTAAATCCCAAATAAATGAACAAATAAGTATCTAATGATTGGTCTTTTCTACCTTATTTTACTTCATTAGCTCTACCATTCCTTTCTTTAACCTTTTTTTTTTTTTCATTTTTTGGTTTTTCGAGACAGGGTTTCTCTGTGTAGCCCTGGCTGTCCTGGAACTCACTCTGTAGACCAGGCTGGCCTCGAACTCAGAAATCCACCTGCCTCTGCCTCCCAAGTGCTGGGATTAAAGGCGTGCGCCACCACCGCCCGGCTCTACCATTCCTTTCCATATGCCCAAAAGACATGACATCCTACTCCCGATTCTGGCTCAACCATGTTTATTGCTACTCTATTCATAATAGCTAGGAATTAAAACAACCTAGTGTCCTTCAACAGATCAAAGGATCTGATTGGATTTAAGGCCCCATTGCATGACATGGAATCCATGCCTGGTACTGCTTGATTGGCCAAGAAACTGTTTACATAGGCCATAGACTAATGGAAAAACCCAACCCTGTTTATCTGCTTAGGTAACAGAAGTAAAATGACTCCTGACAACATGATGATGCTTAGCCATCATTAGAGAAGTTTTCTCCCACAGGATATGGAAACTAATTTAGAGACACAACGATACTGTGCAGAGTGAGAGACCTTGGAACACTCAGAACTAAGTAGAATGTTTTCATCAATGTCCTCCTCTCAGGACTCAGGGAACTCTGCCAAACAGGAAGCACAAAGATTATAAGAACCAGTAGGAATGAAAGATCACAAGAAAACAGTGCCTTCCAGACACGACAGAGTTGACACACATATGAATTCACAGAGACTGTCGAAATATACACGGGGTTTGCACAGTTCTAAATCAGAAGGGGTCTGTCTTAGGGTTTCCCTTGTTGCAGTGGAAAACCTTGACCAAAAATAACTTGAGGATGAGAGGATTTTTTTGTTTTCAGGTTTTTTCATTTTGTTTTGTTTTTGTTTTGTTTTGTCTTACACTTCCATAGCACTGTTTATCATCAAAGAAAGTTAAGACAGGAACTCAAACAGTGAAGTAGCCTAGAGACAGGAGCTGATGCAAAGGCCATGGAGGGGTGCTGCTTACTGGGTTGTTCTTCCTTGTGGCTTGTTCAGACTCAAGTTTTCTTATAGAACTCTGGACCACCATCCTTTATTCATTAATTTACAAAATGCCTTACAGGCCTGTCTATAATAAGATCTTATAAAGGTATTTGCTTAATGGATGTTCCCTCCACTCAGATGACTTTAGCTTATTTCAGGTTGACATAATACTATCCAGCACAGGGCTTCAGTGCTGAAAGGAGAAATAGACACATGCCCTCATCCCTAACCCTGAAGCCACCTCCAGTTGACAACACTTGTAAAAGAAAACTAGTTTTCTCCAATGGAGACTCACTGGGACTTTAAACTATACTTTAGGGCAGGCCCCACTACGAGCAATAGATGACAGACATAAAACAAACTCAGTGGAATGTTTTCAAATGTTCTGTCTCATAACACTTTGAGATTTAGTTTTCTTTAACCTTTCTTGTCTTTTGCTTATCTATTATGGTTTCTAATTTTGTAAGTTTTTAATGGTGTCTGTGTTTGTGTGTGTGTGTGTGTGTGTGTGCATATGCTTGTCTGTCTGTTTGCATTTCTTGTGATTTTTCTTTATTTTTGTTTCTGTTTGCTTTGTTTTATTCTGGTTTTTGTTTGTTTGTTTGGTTGGTTGGTTTTATTTGCTTGTCTGGCCTGTTTGTTTTTAGAGAGAGAAAGAAGGCATGGAGTTGGATGGATGTGGATATTGGAAGATCTAGGAGGAAATGAGGGAAGGGAAATATGATCAGAATATACTACATGAAAAAATATTTTCAATAAAAGTATTGTATATATGGAATACTATTCAGCTATAATGAAAAATTAAGTAACAATTAGCATATAGTGGAGGATGGAACTAGAGAAGATTATATTGAGTGAGGCAACTCAGACCCATAAGGACAAATGTCTCACGTTCGTACAATCTGAGATTCCTAGCTGTGAATTTGCAGATGTGAGCATATGACTAGAGTGACTGCAGAAACCAGGAAGTAAAAAGGGATCATGGGGAATGAAGGGGATGGGAATCAATAAAGAAGGAACTATTATGGTACAAGTGATCTGATTTGGGGAAAAAAGAGGAGGCCCTAATTAGGAGGATGATAAATACAGAAGAAGGATGGAAGAAAGTAAAATAACAGTAACATTATGAGAAAGTCATAAGGAATCATACTATTAACTATCATCTTACAATATCTATAATATACACAAATTGGTGTATAGAATATATAAGTTTTTTGAATGTGATTTTTCCATTTGAGTTCTTTCTGATAGCTAAAGAGCATCTAACAGTAACCTCAATCCAGGGATGGGAACCTTACTCTTGAGTTGTTGGGCAGAGATAACAAAGAGATACACCAAATATCACAGGTTATTGCTGTTGCCTTTGGTTGCCAGGAATGCAAGCTAAATTCCTACTGTTAAGGACTCCATGTACTTCAGAAAAAGAGCCCAGAGTCCCTTTGAGCTATAATTGACTTCAAAGCCTTCTCCTTGTAGGCTATTTTTAATGGTATCAGAAGGTACCATGCAAGCTTCCAAAGGAGGGAATCAACACCATGACTAGTACTGAAAACCTAGGCAACTTACCAGTTCTAGTGAAATCATGAAGAGAATCTACAACCAATAATTTATTAAACCACCACAGTCCCCAACAAAAATCTATAAACATTTGTCCTTATACCCACAGGTTTTTAACCTTCATCAGGAAAATTTTGTCTTGCAACACAGGGAGACTACCAGAAAACAAAAACAAAACCCACAACCAATCAATATGTGAAGTTTTGGAACCCAATCCCAATGAATACATCTATAAAATACTCTCAGACCTTAGGCTCAAGAAAAACTGTGGAAGAGAAGATGAAAGGCTTGTAAGAGCCAGAGGCTCAGGGAATTTGCTGTGATATTATGTATCCTAGAATTCCAGAAGCTACACCTATAAAAATCTCACCAACATAACTACTCAAATATGAGATGAATAGAACACCATGAACATGCCATGTGCAGGGGGAGTTGTCAATAAGGCCCTAACCCTACAGAAAAAAATCTACAGGCAAGTGAGTAAAGCTGAGAGCAGTTGGGGTAGCCCTCCCTATGGAAGATAACACCAACTGGTTTTTCAGTTCCAAAAGGTCAGCCTTGAAAACATACACACAAGTAACACTGCATGGACTCAACAGGTTATATTTGGGAATATATATGTTTATACAGGTACATATATTCATGCAATAACAATTGATGAAAAGAGAGACCATGTATTTGAAGGAGAGCAGGGAGGGAATATGGGAGGGTTTGTGGGGAGGAAAGAGATGAAAAATGTTGTAATTAAAATACAATCTTAATAATAAACCAAGAAACAAAGAAAAGAATGCACAGTGATGTATCTGCTACGGAAAAGATGCAGCAACTTTACAAAAATCCAATACACAGTCACTAACAATGTTAGAAATAGATTTGGTATGTTGATCTTAAATAAGATGGCAGTGGAGTAGGACAGAGTTCTCTTAAATAGTCCATTGTTAATGACCAGGACGACAACATATGCTCATAGGTTCAATAGCGGTACAAATATTATGGAGATAACTAAGTGCTCTCTGTTGGACTTCATGCCTGCTACTTCAAATCTGACAGAGAACCTATGGTTGGAGAGCTCACAAGGGTCATCCTACTACTGTTTTTATGTTAAACGCACACACTATCAAACTGCTGTCTAAATTCATATCTTGACTCATGGATTAGTCAAGCTCCGAGTCTTCACCAGAAAAGTTTCTCTGTACATCAGACGGTAGTTAATATGGAAATTCACAACAGTCAAAGTACAGAGAATAAGTAATAACGGAGTGCTCAACCATAAATGAGACATCTATACACCTTCTACCCTGAAGGCTTAGGGACCATTGAAAAATAGGGGAAAGAAAGCCCGTAAGAGCCAGAGGTCAGGTAGGACTGGGCAAGGTAGGACACAGCAGGGTCTTTTCACCCTTGAATTCACAGCAGCTGTGACTACCTGCACAATATTTGCATAATATCTAGCCACTAAAAATTCTAGGATAGAGAGATTAGTTCCAGCTCCCAACTGGGGAACTATGGACAATTGCTGGCTTCTGAGGAAAAGAGCCAGTTTTCTTTAGAGTTTCTGGTAGTTTTCTTTAGAGTTTGCAGTTTCTGATAGGGCAATCATACTCCATCTGATGACCACAAACCCAGAAGTTTATAGCAGCACAAAATGGTTCCTGTGGGTTTTTTTTTAAATTAGGAAATGAAGTTGGGGGATGTAGAGAGTACAATGGATCTGGAAGGAGGGGTGGGGTGACTATAATTAAAGTATATTATATAAGAAAGGGGATAATATCTGAAATGTAAATAAAATATCCAACAAAATGAATTCTCAATAAATTTTAAAATTAAAAAAATATGTTTTATGCCTCATTGTGAAGATGAATCCAGTGTTATCCAGAGAAACACAGAAATACAGAGAGTTTTAATTTTGAGGGACATGCTCATATTCTTATTCAGGCTTGTATATCTTCTTTCTGTAATCTGGAGACTCAAGCAATCTGGTGGTAAAATTCCAGTACAAACCAAAGGGCTGGTAACCAGATATCCAAGGTTGGGGGAGACAGATGTTTCAGAGAGCAGGATTGTTTTCTTTAACATTTTAATTCAAGTACTCAGCAGATTGGATGTTGGCTATCTACACTGAAGAGAGATGATCTTTATTTAGTTCATTTATCAAAAGGTTAATTTCTTTCTGAAACACATCCATGGGTATAGTCCGAAATGGTGCTTCACCAGGCGTTTAAGACATTCATTATTCCAGTCAACCTAACATACAGAATTAACCATCATAATGGCACTTGAAGACAGATTTCTGTGAACTGTATGAGGAAGTTATTTTAGAAGGAACATTTCAAGGATAGAGAAATGCCATTCAAAGACTTCAGGTGGATGTGTGCGAGAAAGGAGGCTGCCTCGGAGATGAGAGAAATTTGTAAGAAATTCTCAAAGAATTATAAAAGCATCTTTAAAATTCTGTGGTTAATGTGGGTTAACCTCATTGTAAAAGTGACTACAGTAATTCAATGCTATTCAGAGAAGCAGAATGGGCATAGCATAAGTTCGAACTACAGAATCTTTCAGGTCTCCTCCATGAGTTTCTGGTTATCTGATAGCAAATAATTAGAAAGAGACAAGAAGGATAGATGCTGTATTCAGTCAGTGTTCTCCAGAGCAGAGTTCTCAACCTTCCTAATGTTGTGATGCTTTAATATAGTTCCTCGTGATTTGGTGACCACCGCTCATAAAATTATTTTTGTTGCTACTTTATAACTGTAATTTTGCTATTGCTATGAATCATAATGTAAATATCTGTGTTTTATTAGAGTCTTAAGAGACCCCATGAAAAGGCTATTCAACCCTAAAGGGTCATATCGCACAAGTTAAGAAGCACTGTTTTAGAATAACAGATCTTATAGATTAAATCTCTCCATGTGTATCAAAAGGAAATTTATTAGAATGACATATAGGCTGATCCAACAATGGTTGGCTGTGAATGGAAAGTCTAAGAGTTCAGTTATTGCTCAGTCCATGAAACTGGATGTCTCAGCTGGTCTTCAGTGTGCACCAGAAGAATTGGGCTCTAATGACAGTGAAGGAATGGACTTGCTAGCAAGCAGGCAAAGAGAAGATTCTTCCTTCTTCCATGTCCTTTATATAGGTTTCCTGCAGATTAGATCTGGATTAATCACATGTTTTCCTACCTGAAAACCTCTGAATTAGAAATGGATCTTCCTATTTCAAATTAAACAAAAACTTCCCATTCCTGAATTCCACGTGTAGTCACATTGACAATCAAGAATTGCCATCACAGACACCAAAAACAGCAGACATGACAGATTAGGGCTTATGATTCAAATGGTAAAAGGCCAAGCAGAACAGATGAACATCTAACAAGTTTAGCAACGTACTTAAATATTTAAAAATGATCACACAAACCAAATGAAATGTCTTCACAGTGCAGCATCTTGCCCAACCACAGCAGAGAAAATACAGTTAGTCAAAAGAATAGTGTTAGACTTATATAAAGATTTGGGCAGAGAGCCAAAAGAAAAGTAAGAAATAAAAGCTGTGTTTTGGGACTCTGATAGCAATTATCCCCTTGCTATGATTTCACAGAAAAGCTAAAGGGGAGGAAACAGATGACCCAGCAGCTGAGACCCTAAGACCATGTCATACTTAGCCCTTTCTAAAACAAGAGTCATTGATGTTGTTGTCTTTATTTTATTTTTGAGTCAAGGTTTTACTGTGGAACCTGGGTTGATTTAGACTTCATTATGTAACCCAGACTGAGCTCAAATTCTGGATCCTTCTGCATTTATCTCCTGAGTGCTAGGATTGTAGAGATGTCCCGTCATCTCTACCTACTCATATGAACTTGTTCCTGCCTATTATCAGTAGCTAGGTACAGATTTTTCTCTCATTGTTTGGGGATGAATAATTGCTTGACATTTAGAACATTAAAATCAGTCATGGAAAGAAGATATAAGTCCAATTATGTTGTGTCTGTAACATAGTTATAATTATAAAGCCTTACGCAGAAGTTCAGAATTAATTTATTATGACAATTAAAAAGAGGCAGAATGAATATCATTGTTTTTCATATATGATATTTTTCTTTCTTTGCTATAGGTGCCTTCATTTGCAAAATGGTGCCATTTGTCCAGTGCACTGCCATTGTGACAGAAATCCTTACTATGACCTGCATTGCCGTGGAAAGGCACCAAGGGTTGGTCCATCCTTTTAAAATGAAACGGCAGTACACCAATCAAAGGGCTTTCACAATGCTAGGTATGTTTGTCATCTTGTATGATTGTCACAAAGCACCTGAGTTGAAAAACTTAAATCAGAACAGTTTCATCTTTGTTGTTTATTTCAGTCTATGGTCCCTTGGCTCTGTTGTTTCTGGGTCCTTATGCAGCAAGGCAGAGCATTGCCAGAGCAGGGTACCTACTTCATGCCAAACAAGAGGCAAAAGGACAGAAAGCAAAAGTCTAGGATCAACAATGCCTGGTGACTTATGCCTTCCATCCAGACCCACCTCCCAATAAACCATTCAACTCAATTTTATCAATGGATTAATCTGTCTTTGAAGTTACAGTCCTCAATTCTGAAGTCCATCAGCTGAGACTGAGCCCTTAACATAGGAGTCTTTAATGTACATTTCAAATTCAAAGTGTTACACTCAGTAAGACCGTCAGGTATACCAACTCTATGCTAATGCCATTACAGAACGAACCGTATCTAGACACTTTTAGGAGTAGCTTCTCATGGTATGTATTAGGATATGATTTGAGGGGTCTTTCCATTTGAATACACCCTACTGGTTCTCTTCTTTCTGTCTCAATCCTGAAAATGTGTCATCTTGAGTATTCTTCAGTTTAAAACATAAGCTTGTAAACATTTCTTTCACCTAACTAATGATAATACATCAGGGGCATTGCTACAGTAACATTATTAGACCAGGAGGCTGCTACTCTGAGGTAGCTTTTAAGCTTACAAGGGCAAGTGGATTTTGCCAGAGAGAAAGAGATGTTCTTTTTTTCTTTTTCGTTTTTCTTCTCTTTCTTTCTTTCTTTCTTTCCTTCTTTCTTTCTTTCTTTCTTTCTTTCTTTCTTTTTTTTTTTTAAGAAATTGGAAAACTACATTGCTTTCCTGAGAAATACCAGGTATTCAGTATCTGTTATAGAAGATCACAGGGTACTTGGAAGCCAAGTAGATTCCTAGAGATGGCTGACAAAGACAAATGCTTTCCTCTTCGTAATTTCATTTCTGAAGATCCTCGATGTTCAGTTTACTGTAACTGTCCCCAAGGAGTGTAAAGTGAGAAACAGCAGCTTTAGGGAAGTGTCCTAACCCCTAGCACAGCAGAATGGGGGAGTTTCCTGCTCATTGATGGCGCAAACTCCATCTGCATCATTGCTTGCATCTGTCATTGCTTTAGCAAAGACCCAGAGGTATGACGAGCAGCTAACATGACAGTCAAAGAGAGAAACTTTACTAATATGCATGTGACAGGAATAAGCAGAGTTATTTTAATTACAGGAATGTACCCAGTAGCAGAACGTCGACTTCTAGAAAGCACTCGGGAAGTCTGAAACCCAAATTTACTTTTATTTTTAAGCAGTTGTAAGTGAGCAGACAAATCGGTAGGGTAGGGAAAAAATCATTAGTCACTGTGAAATTTATGCCATATCTTCTTTAAAAAATAACTCAAATATCTCTGGGCTTCTAATAATTAACAACTTTCCAATATGCCACACCAATGTATAGGTGTGGAAAGAGTTTAAAGTTAGGAATACATGGAGAAGGAAGGCTGTTAAAAAGGAACAGAAAAAGCATGAATCTCAATGTCATAAAAGCAAAGATGGTAACAAGCAGTTAAAGCTGTTCCAACTTAAATAATTCAGAGAAAACAGCAATGTTTGAAATACAGGTAACTCATCTTCCTTTAGGAGCTGGTATGAGCTCTTCCCTGACATCTTTTGTCACTTTAACACCGTGTAACACCAGGGAACATCTCCATTAGTCACAGGCCTTCTGCTCGAAACTGGAAAATGGTGGAACATAAGATAATGCTACCAGAGTAGAAAAAAAAGAGTTTATTGAGGTGGAGAGAGAGACACATAGAAAGACTTAAAAGCCTTTAGAATTGACTTGGATCATTGAATTATGTTAATATTCTATGGGTAGTGTCAAGTTGTATATGAATTTCTAATAAGCCCAGCGTCTCAGTTCCTTGAAGCTATAAGTAATACCCTGTTTCCTAAATGATACGAAACCAGGACAAAAAAGGACAAATACAAATTTTCCCTCCTCCTATTCTGTTAAGATTCATAGACTGAAATGGCCTTCAGTAGCTAATCTATTTTTCTTTGCCAATGGCAAATAATTAAAGTAATTTCTCTCAACAGATTCACAAAGGGCCAGGAACTTGTAAAGAATGCTATTTTTCATTTGTGTTTGTTTTATCCAAACATTAATGGTCTAAAGAACTCAATAAACAATTACCAAAAGAAGCAACACAAATAGCTAATACATATTTGAAAAGGTATCCATCACCCTTAGCCATGGAGAAAATGAAAATTTAAATTGCCATTGTGCCACACTCAGAATGGTCATCAGAAAGAAAAAAAATGCAACAAACAGTGACAAGGGTGTGGGTAAAGGAACACATCACTGCGGTGGGATGTGAAACTGCAGCTGATAGGAAAATCAGTCTGGAGTTTCCCTAGAAAATATAGGTACCATGTAAGTAGAGCTTTCATGTGCACTAGCTATGATACTTAGCTATATTCTATATACCCAAAGGGCTCCAAGACAACACCCTACAAGCAAGCATCCGTAATGATTGCTTCTATTCACAATGAATAGGCCCTGAGAATAGCCCATATACCCATCAACACATGCAGGGATAAAGAATATGTGGTATATTTACAGGAGGAAATTTTCAAGTCATAAAAAATTAAGTTATGATATTTGCATAAAAATGAATGTAAGAATTGATGATTATGTTAAGATATCTGCTTTTCCTTTTATAGCCACATTTCCAGCCTCTCTCTCTCTCTCTCTCTCTCTCTCTCTCTCTCTCTGTATGTGTGTGTTTCTGTATGTCTCTCTCATGCAACTCTAGTTTTTAGTTTCTACATTTGAGATAAAACACAAAGAACACATCATTGCTGTGGGGTGTGAAACTGCAGCCTCTAGGGAAATCAGTCTGGAGCTTTTTCAAGGAAATAGAATACCATGTGCCCCAGCTATGCTATTCAGCTGTAATCTAGGTAACTGAAGGACTCCAAGCCAACATCCCTTATGAAAGCCAAAGGAGTCTTGCTGTTGGGGAACGGTATGCTAATACTGAGCATAGGACGGAACCAGTTGGAGTGGGAATAGAACATTGGGGAGAGCAGCTGGGGAGTGGAACTGATGTACAATGACAGCTAGACCTGAATAATATAAGGATCATAATGGAACGCATTCTCTTGAATGTTAACTTTAAGGTTAATGTAAGATACATGTTTTGGATGCTAAAGAGTTTGTTCATCAGTTAAAAGAACATAATGCCATTTGGGTAGACCTGGTTTCTGTTTCCAGTTCTAGGTCCGTTGGCTAACAACTGCCTGTAACTCTAGCACCAAGGAATCTGATAGTTTCTTCTGGCCTCCAGAGGTATCTGCACCCATGTGTTGTTCACATACACACACACACACACACACACACACACACACACTACATAGATAAAATAATAAAAACAAATCTTTTAAAATAATGCATGTATGTCAGACTTGAAAGATAAATGAAAGAAAGTGGTCTTTAAAATATCTCAAAGTTGTTTATTTTAGCACTGGAGAGATGTCTCAGTGGTTAAGAACATTGGGTATTCTTTTAGAGGACTGGGGTTTGAGTCCCAGCATCCACATGGTGACTCATAACTGACTTTAATGCCACTCCCAGGAAACCTAGCAGTCTTTTTTGTCCTCCCTGGACATCAGGCGTGTCTATGGTGTACATTCATACATGCATACAAAATACCTATACACATAAATAAATTTAAATTTTTAAGAACTTATTTGTTGGTTCAACAAACATGGATCAACTCTTACTAAAAGCTGAGAATTTTCCTTGGATTCTTATTTAGAGAAACAAAAATGTAAGTGGATTGATCTTGCCATCCATGACTTTAGGGGAAGTTGAAAAGCATGAACAGTGTCATGATGTGGTAGGCCCAGAATTACTAACGAAGTAGTTCATTAGGAAATGATAGCAACCTTCAAGTCACTGAGGGATGGTGACTTCAGAGGTATCTTGGAAACAAGTCCACACATGGACAGTGATAACAGAGTGGACCATCCAAGGTATAAATATGGTGTGGATCAGGGCACAGAATTCTGGGATGCAGAGGGGGGGAAGTGAACTGTATATATCCTTCCCTAGTAGGGTCTAGGAAGGAAGACATGCAGTGGTGAAAGGAGAGAATGAAGACCTGGTCAGGATGTGTGATAGAATTTGGCTTCTTGCCTTCTAGACAATACAGTCATATAGATGAAATTTTAACACTTAAAAAATGTAGGGGCTGGAGAGATTGCTCGGCGGGTAAGGGTGTTTGCTGGGTAGGCATGAGAACCTGAGTTTGGATACCCAACACTGACATAAAAAGACAGGCATACCATGAGCTTGCAATTCTTCATGCAATAATGTGGAAAGTGCTAGATCAGGAGACCTGATGTTCTGTTCTAGGATCCTCACACTCATGGGAGAACACACACATATATAAGCCTGCATGCATGCACGCGCGCACGCGTGCACACACACACACACACACACTCACACACACACACACACTTTTAGGAAGACCAGCGATAGCTGTACTGCATGACAGAGAAGATGGGGACATTGGAGACTAGGAAACTTGATGATTAGAGACTTAAATATGCTATGGTACATTTTATAACTTATGTATTTTTGCAGGTGTGGTGTGGCTGGTGGCCGTCATCATAGGATCTCCCATGTGGCATGTGCAGCGACTTGAGGTAGACTCAGGCTTGAAATATTTTCACATCCCTCCTCTTCTTCATTTCCTTCCTTCAAGAATATTGTGGCAAATTTATATGACCTCATCCATTTCACTGAAATCAAAAACTGTTTTAAAATTTTCTTCTCTGCTACTTAAGTCTACTGCATACTGCATTGCTAATATTTAATGTTAAATTTACAAAAAAATTAAGTTCCAAATGACTTTCTCTTAGCTTTATATGTTCTTTCTAGAATATCCTAGTCTTGTTAGATATGGCAATTCAATTACGGTTTTGACTTTCTTTTAAGTCACTTACAATTATAAGAGATTGTTTCTTTGCTAGCTGATTTTTCTATTGTCCTAGCCATCAACAAACTGAAATGTAAATTAGAAACATGTCCAGTTCTCGAGTTTCTCCCTCGTTCTTCTATTTCCACATATTTTATGAGACTCTCTTCACATGTGTAGGGATTTATAGTAAAGGTAAGGGAGGTGGTTCTGGACTGCTCAGCCTATCTGCTGGGGTATACATTAGCATGTGCTGTAGTATAACACACACATTTGTCTTCAAAGAGAGTAGGACATCCATCATGCATCCTAGAATATATTTTATTTAGGTATTTATTTTAAATCCAAAACTCAAGCCAAAGTTTCCTTCTGACTACACAAGATTCAGGCTCAAAAACCAGATTGTTGTGACATTCTGTCAGGGAAAGTGTTTTTAGTAGAAGTGGCCTCTGGAAGACTTTAAAGAGAATGACACTCTCAAAATCAGTAAAACATTTATAATTTAGACGCAAACAATTAAAGGGTAGCTTAACAGATGACAATCCTGACTCATTATAAGAAACCTGTTATATAGACAACAAACAAGGGTGTTTCTCTCAGACCGAGCCTAAGTGGCTCACACTTGTAATCTCAGCAGTGAGGGTGCTATAACAGGAGAATTGCTTTGAATTTAAGGTCATGTTGGCTGCATAGTGAGTTCTGGGACAATCCTAACTCTACTGTAAGACCCTGTCTCTAGAAACAAACAAACAAAAAATATAAGCACACACACACATGCACGCACACACGCACACGCACACGCATGTTCACATGCTAAGCAGACATAAGAGTAATGTCAACCACTAGTCCGATTTTAGCTGAGTAAGACTATGAAGCAGTTTTACACAGAGCACTGAAAAAACAGCCCAGCAATGAAGCACCCCGCGCCCCCCCTTTCCGGCAAATCATTGTCTCAGAGAAAAGGTTCATATGCCCAAGCATGTACCTCCTGAGCAACCTGAAAGGCTTTATATTGGAAGGGAAATAGATGCTACCAAAACTATCCATCCAGTAATTACAGGCACAGACAAACGATCGCCAAGGACTCAGGAAGTGAGTCGGTCAGTGTCCAGAGCTGCTGCAATGGGTAACAGAGAGGCCACTTCTGAACCAACAGGACAGTGCACAAATGAAATACCACAGTGTGACACACAAAGGCACAAAGCCAGTTCGACAAGCACAAATACAGCACAGCTTCTATTTCGAGGCTTACTGCAAAATGCCTGGGTTATCATTGTGCAGTATTTGTATGATAGGCATGTTAAGGTTTAAGTGTGACCTGTGAGGAAATAGACCCATGCTTTTAAACATTCTGTGCCCAGCTAGTGATGCTAGCTGGAGAGGTTGTGGTACTTTTCTGAGATGAAGGAAATATACACCAGCCTTATAGATTATATGGCCACTCTATTCCACAACAACTCTCTGCTTCCTGTCTTTGATGAGTGTACTCAGGCATCATGAGTTCCTGCTCCCACATCGCTGAGCTGCTGCCTGACAACATTCATTCCACCATGAAATCATGAACCCAAATTGTTCTTCCCCCAAATGGTTCCTCTCAGGTATTTATTTGTCACAGGCACAAAAGTAACTCATACAAAGACCAGTGGAACCAAATCGAGACACTAGAAATCAATGTTTCTAATCAGTTTATTTTAGCAAGGATACCATGCCCTGCAACAGAAAAACTTTCATCAAGTGATCCTGCAGTAATCTGCAGGTCCCTGCCCTGCCCATCATTCAAAATTAACCCAAAATGTACTTGAGACTGAACACTGAGTGGTAAATTCACATACAACTCATAGAAGAATGAAGAAGCAGAAACTTGGATTAATGTAAATTTATCAGTAATATGTTGTTCTATGGATATGTCAGGGAACTAGCAAGCCAGGGGAAAAGTCATTATACGTTGCCCGAATCTTGCAGTTCACAGTTCATGTGAAGGAAAATAAACCTTGGGGATGAAAAGGGTTTACTGACACTGAAGTAGTGCTTTGTAAAATTTTTAATTAAAAATGTAAAAACAACCTCTGAAGGATAATGCTTTTTAATAGAAGTACAGTGTAAGCTAATTTGAAATATGTGCCAGTGTCTTTATTATATTTTAACAAAGAGAACCTAGACAAAATTGAAATCTTGCAGAAGGTTTTGAAAAAAGTTATTTGTCTTAACATAGCTGGAATGTAATTTATAACACAATGTGTTCCTTTGTACCCTGTTAAATGGAAATAGACAAACGTGAATATTTCCAGAGCATGCCTCATCCTTTAGTGAGGTTCCAAGCGAGACATGAGGTGAAAAACATTGAAGAAAGCAACCCAAGGGTGAGGGCGATCTCCCAGTGTTAGCGTGCTTGTTCAGCAAGTTCACTCCCTAATACTAAAAACACAAGAATGAGTAAAAGGTGGTCTCTCTCTCTCTCTCTCTCTCTCTCTCTCTCTCTCTCTCTCTCTCTCTCTCTCTCTCTCTCTCTCCCCCTCCCTCTCTCTCTCTCTCTCTCTCTCACTCTCTCTCTCTCTCTCTCTCTCTCTCTCTCTCTCTCTCTCTCTCTCTCTCTCTGTGTCTCTTTGTGTGTGTTACTGATATATTGAGTGAGATGGCCTCTGTGAGAACAGAAAATGGCTTTACTCTGCTGCCACCTTTGAAAATGTCACCCGAGAACTTAATAATGAAATATGTATGAAACTTCCAATGGGCCCTGCAACTCCTCAAGTCATATAGATGATTAAATTCTTGTGACTTCTGTCAGTCACAAGAATAGTACCGCTCTGCTACAAGATGCCCAGGCCAGTGCTGTAGCCACATAAAACCATAATGAGGATCAAGTTAAAACTTGATGATCACTCCGGCAGCACACATACTAACATTGGGATAATTTAAAATCTTGTCTTTCCCCTAGCTTGAAATGATCGTGGGTTCCTAGGTTTGTTGCCTCCTTCCTTAGGCACCTCTTCCAGATACAGGGAGGAGAGAGGACTGAGCAGATGTCTTGGTGCTGACATGGGTGTGGCCCAGGGCCGATTCTTTCCATCTGGGATTCCTGATAACATCTCTGAGGTTCTGAATGTGCCTCCATTCTCCAGCCGGTTACTCCTCTCAACAGCCACCATGGCTGGTTCCTTCTGCTGTTAGCCCCCCCCCCCCACACACACACACACCAGCAGTATGTTTTATAAATGAAAAAGAAAATAATCTAGTTTTCAATCCTGGACCTCATTTCCTGCCCACATAAATCAAACAGATTTATCATTTTAATAAAATTTCATCATATATTCTACACGTATAAATCACTCAATTTGTAGAAAATGCGTCTGCCTGATCTCATAGGCAAAGCCATGCTCATTGATAAACACCAGTCAGATCTGATTTGCTTCTTGTCAGGAAAAAGTCAGATTTCAGCTTTGAAATCGATACATTAATGTGCATCTCAGGACCTTGCTCATTCTGAAACTCTATTAGAGAGAATGGAATTGGGTGTGGGAGCCAGAGCCTGTTCCGGATGACAGGCAGCATCAAAGCCAGCCATTCTCAATGATGCTCTGTTACTCTGGTTTCCCTGGCCTCTCTCAGCAGTGCGTTGACTCACAGTCTTCAGGGAGGTAAATGAGAGGATTCAACGAAAATTGTCCTTAATTTTCCCCTCAGTGAATAAAAATATGAAATCACAACACTTCAGACCTCATCAAAACGCCATGACTCCCTAATTCTGGACTGCCTTGAACAGACATTTAATCAGGATAGAGAAAAGCCTGCTCAGTGGATGCCTAATGCCATGAGTCATTCAAATTGTCCTCAGTAGCAAGGCTTAGCTTGCACAAGGGATATGACTGGCTGAGTCAGAGTAGGTGGAGGTGGAATTGGGAATATAGTTAGAGCTCAAACCCAGCCACAGTTGTAACCCATGGAAGATTACAGACATCTCTCCTTAGAAATAACAAAATCAGAGGCAGGTGTAGCAACTCGCTGTGAGTGCATTTGGCTTGCGTGTGTGCAAGGCCCCGAGTTTGATCCCTATGGCCATAAAAAATGTTGAAGAGAATATGAAACTGGTTGCCATACATCCATCTTAAGATGTGTTTGTGGATCCTTTGCTTGTGTCTGGCACTGTGTGAACTCATGTAGAGATTCACCATTTGGGATATGTTCACGAATGGCTACAATGTCACTAACCCTAGAATGTGTTCATGTGTGGTCACTATGGTCACTGGCCCTTGTAGGCTCTACCCTCATTGAGTCAGAAATAATTTCATTTTCACATATGTTTTCATTAAGCTTATTGTCATTAAGTGTTATCATTCTTAGTTGTACTCATAAACAAAACCAACTCAAGTCATTTTAACTTTTGACTCGATGCTCAAGACTAGTGATTAAATTTGCTAGAATGATAGACAGAAATCTATCATTTGGAACCCCACACTGACTGAGATTCAATATCTTCTCCCCTTTTCATTCCTATTCCAGAGATAAGACTTGGCATATATTTTAGATGCTTACTTTACTTATTCTTTTTCTTTTGGAGGAAAGGAGCCATTAGCATTTGGTGCTACCTATCATTGTTGTGAACAATGAATTTAGAACTTGGAAGATGAGTCCATTGGAAGACTTTTGTTTATTAAACAAATACAATTAAAATATCAGTATATTGGCAACAGGTAAATCCAGCATTTCGTTCACTCCAGTATTTAAATGCTACCAGCTGCCTTTCCGTTATAAAGACAATCTGGTGGGTTTGCCATGAAATGATGGTAAATACAGCTAGGTTTCTCTTACTCTGAAGCAGATCGATGCTTTCCAAGGCCATTTCATCAGAATTTAAAAAGGCAAATGTATCAGCTGAATTCACAAAGTACAAAAACCTTAGTGGTCCAGGGAAAACCTACAGTTTACAGCAAGATAACTATAGAAATTTGATTCAAATTTGAAAATTAAGCAGCAGCTAGCATCTGGGAGGTCTTAAAGACGTCCCAGTGGAATAACTTTGGGCTGCATCTTTCCTTTGAATGCTGATTCCTGGGGTGTGTAACTGAATTGTTCTTACTGTAAAGATTAAGTATGACTTCCTATACGAAAAAGAACACATCTGCTGCTTGGAAGAGTGGAGCAGCCCTGTGCACCAGAAAATCTACACCACCTTCATCCTCGTCACCCTCTTCCTGCTGCCTCTGTTGCTGCTGTCTGTCCTCTATGGGAAAATTGGTTATGAGCTTTGGATCAAGAAAAGAGTTGGGGATGGCTCGGTGCTACGAACTATCCATGGAAAAGAAATGTTCAAAATAGCCAGGTCTGTTTGTTGAAGTATTCACCAGTGTTTAAAATATGTTTTATTAGTTGCCTGGGCAATTAATTTAGCCTTAGCATCATTTGTAATTCAATTTGCGAGCAAAAGCTCACTTGAAACCACGATACTGTGGGGTGCTGTCAAGACTCCCTTTCCTCCTCCCTCACTGTTAGCAATATCAGTAATATGCAGAAAGCCTTGCTTCAGAGGACCCTGAGAGAACTCCCATATAAAACGCCACATGATTACATCTGTCCCTACTCCCTTCTACTTGAAAATAATGTTAAAATACTGCAACGGCCTGACAATTCTTTGAAACCCTAGAATGTTACTTATTCTAAATGGTTATAATTGATGCCTTATATTTTCAATCAAAGGCAGTGCTATGTCATTTTATTTATTATCATCAATATCAAGAACACTTTATTGCTGTATTTGTAGTTTCCATAGCATAATCTCTGTCGAATGACTGCTAAAACAAACAAGCAGTATCTTGCCTAGGTTAGTGAGTTGATGGTAGTTCATTAATTCTTCAAGCGTGCAGCGACCTCTAGTGCCCGGTTTATTTAAAGAACACTTTGCTCTGAGTATACAATGGAGCCTCAGGACAGTGGAGAACACTTCCCCAGAAAAGAAACAGTTACCAGACTGAAATGACAGACTAGGAGCCTGGACATTTGAAACTGAAAGCACCAAGCAAATATGTAGATCTGTAAAATGTAAATCTAGATTCCGAGGGATGAAGAAATTGAAATCTATAGTTTACTGTATTATAAAGTTTTAGCTCTATACCTGAGAATTACTATATTTTATAAGTACCGATGTTTAGCTATCAGAGGTATTGGATGGCTTTAAACACATGCTGAGCAAATAAAATCCATGTCCCTGAAGAGACACCCCTAAATTTAAACCCAGAGGACATTATTTATTAGCCACCCTACTGTGAATTCAACTTCTTTCTTTCCCAGTTTCTACCTCTGACCACTGGGCTTATTGGGAAAATGTACTTCAGTAGAGTTCCAGACCCCATGATGATCACATCACAGGGATGAGTAAGGTAGTAAGGTATGAAGACTGTAAAGATGGGGGAACGCTGATAATCTTCTCATACCCTCAGGAACTCTGCTAGTGTGCGAAAACATGTGGCTAAGTGGAGTAGGCTCAAGCAGTAATGCCTTTGCTATCAATCTGACATGTCTGTCGACACAAAGTTAACCAATGCAATGTTTGTTTGTGGGTCTAGGAAGAAGAAACGAGCTGTGATCATGATGGTGACAGTGGTGGTTCTCTTTGCTGTGTGTTGGGCACCTTTCCACATCGTTCACATGATGATTGAATATAGTAAGTTTCTCTCTCTCTCTCTCTCTCTCTCTCTCTCTCTCTCTCTCCCCCTCCCTCTCTCCCCCTCCCTCCCTCCCTCCCTCCCTCCCTCCCTCCCTCCCTCCCTCCCTTCCTTCCTTCCCTCCCTCCCCTCTCTCACCTAGTTCTTTTTTCCAATATAGCATAAGTGAAGTCATTGATTTCTTACCGGTTGCTGTTCACTTAGATAATCAAATGTCAAATACTGAACATTGCTTTTGTACCAGGTCATCATGTGGTAGGTGACTGTGCATGACTAGGACTAAGTTATTGATAATGACAGAAGATAAAGAAAATCTCTGCAAGCTTCTCAGATCTTCTCCCTCCTTTCCCTAAGCTGTTTAGCAAGGGGAGACACCTTGAGAGTCTTCTCTGTTTAGAACCTTGCCTTGTGCTTTGTGAATTTAATGTATTTTGGATTTAAGTCAGATGCCTAGAAGCAGTTACTCTTCATGTGTTCGTGGAGACTCAACATGATTGTGTTCCTGGAGTTCAGGAGAGCATTTGAAGGGTGACTGAGCTTTTAGGGTATGTGAAACTTAGTGTCTTAGGGTTTTATTGCTGTGAAGAGACATTGTGATCATGGTAACTCTTAGAAAAGCATACATTTAATTGGAGCTGGATTACAATTTCAGAGGTTTAGCCCATTATAATCCTGGTGGGAAGCATGGCAGCTTGCAGTCAGATATGATGCTGGAGGAGCCAAGTTCTACATCTTAATCTGCAGGCAGTAGGAGGAGACTGGGTATTACACTAAGCAAAGCTTGAATATATTTCAGGCCTCAAAGCCCACCTCAGTGACACACTTCCTCCAACAAGGTCACACCTATACCAACAAATTCATATTCCCTAATAGTGCCACTCTCTATGGGACAAGCATTCAAATGCATAGATCTATGGTGGCGATACTTACTCAGACACTACACTTGGTTTCATTTAGTTGAAATACGTCTTGAGTCCTAAGGTATATACCAGGCACCAGCCAATGCATGGACAAATAGGTATATATTACAAAGATGCTTTTATCCAGATACCAGATCCCTTTTATTCATGAGACTGTTTCATATTAGCTATTTACACAGCCGTAAATATTTGTAAGTACACATGGTACAACTTTACACTTATTTCTTGATGAAGTCAGTAAGCATGCTAAAGTATTACTTTATTTCAGGTAATTTTGAAAAGGAATATGATGAAGTCACAATCAAGATGATTTTTGCTATAGTGCAAATAATTGGATTTTTCAACTCCATCTGTAATCCCATTGTTTATGCACTTATGAATGAAAACTTCAAAAAAAACTTTGTGTCTGCTGTTTGTTATTGCATAGTAAAAGAAACCCCTTCTCCAGCATGGAGGCGTGGAAGTTCAGGAGCTATGGTGTTGCACAGGAGATCAAAGTTAGCTGCGGGAGAGAATCCTGTAGAAATCAAAGGAGAAGCATTTGGGGGCAGCAACATCGATATCAAGTGGTGTGAACTGCCAGAAAAGCGGAAGAAGAAATCTCAAGTGGCATCTTGTCCTCTTTAGTCCTGAATTCCTGAGAACTCTGCTGTAGACATGAACATTGATTGTTACAGTGTCTTCAGAATGAGTACATGTCGTACTATAATCTAAAGAAAACCATTTTGAGAAAAAGTCAGAGAGCTTTCATATTGAAATGTTGACAAGGACTTGGAAGGTAGGGGTGGGGGCTTCAAGAGTTTTAAGTTATCCTCTGCTACATGATAAGTTTGAGGACAACCTGGGCTACAAGAGACCGTGTCTCAAGCAGCCGTATTAATTAAAACAACCATACTTACTAATGATAATGACAAAGTATTTTTCCATTGAAAATACATACTTGCAGCAATTTTGAAAAATTATTAGACAACCATTGTGATTGATAGGTAGAGTTTTTTTAAAAAATTTAAATGTGTTTTTATTGTATGTATATGGGTGGTTTTCCTGTGTATATGTCTGTGTACCACATACATGCCTGGTTTCCCACAAAGGCAAGAAGAAATTTCCTAGTCCCTTGCAACTAGAGTCATAGATGGTTGTGAGCTGCTGCCTGGATCCTGGGAATTGAACACAGGTCATCTTTAAGAGCAGCCATCTCTCACGCCCTTTCCTGAGTTTTCAGTATCTTGTATAAAACTCAGTAATTTGTAAAAAGCTAGTAATTTTTTCTGGGTGGTCAGTGTGATAAGATTTTCTACATATTGCTAAGTTGAATGAAAACATTAACAATTCATTTTCTTCCTAGAATATTAATTTAGTAGTTGAGAGTCACACATGACTGCTGAAGTTATGCCTCACACTTTTGCAAAGAAAGCATGCACCAAAGTCAGTAAGTCCAAGATAATGGAGAAGCAGCTAAGCAGGAGTGCAGCTCCGCAATCCATTGGCTGGAGCTTCTTACAGCCCAAAGGACCGTTTCTATGGTGACTGGCCCACCTCTTACCTCTTTTTTAAAAATCTCTGGTTTTGTGAAAACTGACATTGATACCTGCTCTTCTTCATGAAGTCACCATAAGACTAAATGAGACAGACACACATAGAAAAGCATTCTGCAGTCTAGAGCAATTTTGCATTCTGAAGCATTGCCCTGCTCACATCTCCAGCCTTCCCTCTCCCTGCTCTGAGTTTATTCTTGACCCTGTCCAACCTTTCCCTCATACACATATCTGGTTTCTCTACTAAAAAGAATAGTTTGAAGTACCTCATGTATCGACAGGGTATATGTATATGATGTATATATGGTTAAAATATAAATATTTGAGATAAACTCTAGTGGTATGAAAGCTCTTTCCTTATAGAAGTGTAATGTGTTGATGAGGGTATTACTGAACTCTACTTGTGAGATTTGGATGTCCCATGGCTGACCCAAGAGATAAGTGAGGATACTCAATAAATTTATATACCCAATTTTTTCCCCTGAAACTACTTTGATCTTTTAATTCCTACATTTCCCAGGCCTAGAGGTCACCATCAGAACACGTAGCCCGTTCCCCTCCAGCATCTAATACTTTCAAAACCTAGTCACAGCCTTGTAGCCTAAATGTTTCTTTTGCCTCCAGTTTCTAGCCTTGATTCTTCTCAGCTGATAACATAAATGTCAAGAACACTCAGGCTTCTTTGTGGCTTAAGCTTTAAGACCTGGGAACCAAACATTTCAGGCTACTAGCTCCTCCGTACACACTCAATAGGTGTGTCAGTGAAGCATTCATGGAAAAGATGAAATAATGTATGGTATTAGGGGAGGGGAAATGCTAATATGACAGAAAAATTAACAAATCAAAGAGAAGGAGGCTGGTTTATGTGTTTGGGAATGGGTTGTTTAGGTCATATTGTGAACTGTGTGCCTGTTGTGCCTAGCTATCCTGTTGCAAAGCAGTTTGTTAAACACCACCAGACATTAAAATAAATCCAAATCACTGACTCTGGTTATTTTCATTTGTTGGTCATTTGTATGACTTCTATATATGACACAGAAATCATGTAAGTCAGCTGGTAAAGCCTCTCTATCATTGAACATTAAAAAATTCTCAAGTAGTACAGAGCCGAGCTTAAACTATCTAGATACTAGAAAATAGTGAATATTTAAAAATTGTGGCTATCCTAATATTTAAAATTGTCACTATCCTATGAAAGTGTCTGATGTCTAAGAATGTAAAATGCTTCTTGAAATGGTCACTGACTAGATAGCTGTATTTCTTCCCTCAACAACTATCTATTTAGTCTTTAGTTCATTTATTGATTGGATAATTAAGGACGTTTAATTTGGGAAGATCATCATAGATTCATCATATTGATGTCATTGTATCAAAATGGTAGAAAATTAGATTTTGTGTACTTTCTTTTCCTAGAAACACTCTTTTAACTTTTGCTAACATGAAAATTGTTTCTTAATTTACATATTTAATTTAAACATAGGTTAAAATACATTAATTCCTTTGTCCTTGGAGCTCAATTTTCAAAAAGAAAATAGACACTTCATTGAATAGAGATTTAAAAGGTGAAGCATAAAATCTTTTGGCTAAAACACAGGGAATTCAACAAGAATAAATGCTTGCCCTGAAATTGCAGTCTGAGTCATGAAAAAGAGGAAAACATTCACATGAAATGGACAAGTTAAAGAAAATAATCATGACTTCAGAGAGCTGGCTGCTTTGGGATGGGGTGTGTTGGAAATGGTGAATAATAGGAGTCATGGGTAAGGAAGACAATTATAGCAGCTGACCATAAACCGGAAGACAGAGCAGGCCTGAGAGAAACAGGGATGCTCTTAAAATACTAAACATCCTTAGTCAGAAGGTGATTTATCGGGTAGTAAATTTTTGTGCTCTGAAATTTTTGAAAGCTTTAGGATATTTCTGCCTTCTGATATTTACTTACTATCCTGAAATAATATTTTTCTGGAAGATTTTTCTTTTCCAATGGCAAAATCCACATAATACAAACTCCTGTTCTCCTAGCTTACAAAACTGACACCAGTACCTGTGACTGACTTCTTCTCCCTCTCCCTTCTCCTGCCCCCCCATCCCCACCCTTCATACGCTCCTGACTCCTTTCCTCAGCAGAAGGAATCCTAAGGCCTTGTTTAAAGAGACAGGCTTACAAGTGATGCAATTTGAGTTTATTTCTTTTCTTGTTGCTTTTCATGTCCCCCCTCTCTAATAGTACAGGTGACACTAGTGAAAGAAATATTGCTAAGAGTTTGACAGGGCATAAATTATGGGAAGTCTATACAGTGCCTGATTTATTCTCAATTTCAGCATTTCTGACATAAATGTATTACTGCATGTATTTCTGATGTTTCCTCCAGGTGTTTAGTGTACAATGTCAGTTTGAGAACTTTTAGTAGGCATGCTGCCAAAATAGCCAATTTTCTTTCAGATCTTCTCGTTTTTTGACTCTCTGCTATCCTTATTTAAATTCTCTTTCTGAGTGCTGTCAGTTTCGCCCTAGGACCAGACAGTGATCTGGCACCCGTGTCATCTCTCAGTCTGCTTCTGGTAAGTGTTTTCCCTCTACAGACTGTGTTCGCCCTCGGTTTCCAGAATGCCTCTACCCATTAGTGCTAAACGAACCTGATACATGAAGCAATAACAAGTAAGCTGAACAGCCTCATGTTAAATCAGCCAGAACTTTGGCTATGGTTAGTGCTTCTGCAATTTTAGATGTACTGGATTGAAAATCCCATCGGGTCCTTGGTTTGTGTCACTGGCTGCCTTTGGTGTCCCTAAACATCTTTTGAGCCTTTGAGCCGATGGGTGAGGTATTGAGACAGATATGAGTCCTGTGATCTTATGATTGTTTGTCAACCTCTCAGTATGCTTGTGCTGTGGGCTGAGATGTGCTTCCCCTCTTTAGAGAATTGGAAAAGTTAGAGGGGATTAAAGGGACAGCAGCTGATCCATGACCTACTCCCTATGTGCAATACAATTCTAGTGATGGATTTTCCACGGGGAGCCAAACTTCTTAGAAAGCATGCTGTTTTTCATATTTCAAAATGGTGTTTTTCTTTTCTGTCCTCAATGAGAGCTTTTTCCTGTTTCTTTATTGTGAAACATTGTAGGGCTTCTGGGAGGTAAAACCCATATTCTGTCTCTCCATCAGCACTACAGAAACCAACCATTTCCCATTCATTTTAGTGGCACAAGAACATTTAGCTTATGCACATTTAATAAAATGTCACAGAGTGTTCACAAGAGCCATGCTCAAAGAGTGACAAATGTATAAAAGCAAAGCTTACTGAGAATAACATTCAAGTTTGGTCTCTACAGCGTGATATCTAAGAAAGCCAAGTTGGTGGGGACTCAGAATAAGCATAAGTTCACAGTGAACTCTGCTGTATTCTCTTCTCTGAGGTGATTGCCAGATACTTGAAAGTTTGTTTGTTTGCTTTATAAGTGAATGAACCTTTCTGGATTTGTTTCTTCTTTAATAGGATCATGCAACATTGTTGCTGCAAGGGTTTATATCACAATATTTATTAAAATCTATTTGTGTAGTGCTTGCAAATTATGCTTGTCTTAGTTAGAGATTCCATTGTTGGGAAGAGACACCATGATCAAGGCAACTCTTAAAAAGGACAGCATTTAATTAGGGCTAGCTTACAGGTCATGAGGTTCCATCCATTATCATCATGGCAAGAAGCATGGCAGTGTCCAGGCAGGCATGGTGCTGAAGGAGCTGGGAGTTCTACATGTTCATCCAAAGGAAGCCTGGTGCAGACTCTCTCACTGGCAGCTAGGAGGAGGATCTCTAAGTGACAAACTTCCTCCAACAAGGCCAAACCTCCTAACAGTACCATTCCCTCTGAGCCTAGAATGTTCTAACCACCACAACACCTCTACCTGGATTATAAGAGCAGGTTTGGTGCTAGGTTACTTTGATTTTCCTATGTGTCCTGATGACTTTAAATCATGATCACAGGAGAGAAAATTCCTAGCTCTTTAAAACATAAAAGAGTGACGTGTGTGGATTCACACTCTAATGGGTAAGGAAAATTCATGTCCGTTGAAAACGGTTTTCTTTTCCAGACTTACTGATTTTTGTGATAGAGAAAGGATGCATATGTGGATAATTGGGGGACTTGGTTCTCTCGTTTGACCATGTGGGGACCAAAGACCACACTCAGGACTTCAGGCTCCACAGCAAGTGCCTTAGCTGTTGAGCAATCTTACCAGCCCACAGCAGCATAACAAATGAGAATGACTGCATCGTTCACCTAACAAGATAAATGTTTTCATTCAGGTCACAAGTTTATTTGATAGGTCAAAGACTCTAAGTTATTATTAGAACAAACAGACAAAGTAATATTTTCAACTGATAGGAAGGCATGTTTTAATAGAAACATTATTTGAAATAATCTGGGCTTAGTAGTAATGACATTTGAATAAAACAGCAAGTGGGTATAGGAGTGGGTGGAATGACCTCAGTCCACAAGCTACTACAAACAACTATGATGGACTATGCTGTCACTGTCACAGTGGGAAACATAGACAGGAAACTCAGGGCCCTGACATTGTCTTCTGTATTTTCAATGGAGCATGATACTATATCTGTCTACAAGAGAAAAATAATTTTATGAGTTAGTATAACTACTAGGAAGAAAAATTACTGCCATAGCCTCACCTCATACAACATACTAGTATAAACTACAAATTTATATACATGATTTGGTGCTACCACTAACCACACCATCCTGACTGGAGAAACCCTTCACTTTGAAAGGGTCCTTCAGATTGTCCTTTGGTTGGTGACAGACACTGGTATGTGCTTCTCAAATGGGCCATGATACCTCACCAAGTTTGTGCTTCATGTTCTCTTTCTACTAACGGTTCAAAGCCATATTTCATGATCAAAGTGTCTACTCGTTAGGATACATTTCTACCAGAGGCAAAGACAGGCCATGGAAGGTCTGGCCGGGGGACCTAGATGGTTATTTGACTTGCCTTCTGAGCCATGATGTCTACTGAAGCTTCACCAGGAGTTGAGCTTTGTTCTGTTTCCAATGCCCTAACTCTTGCCTAGTGTGTGCAAAGGGTCCATATTAGATCCTCAGCACCACCAAAAGAAAGCAAATAAAAACAAGAGCATGAGATAAAATGGAAAAAAGTAGATGAAAGGGTAAATCATCACTACTAAACCTCAAAAAGGAAAATTTTCTAAGGTGACAAGCAGTTTCCCTCACACTCAACACAGCATTGTTAGCCATCCAGTGAGGTTATGGTAAAAAGCATACAGTGTAGAAAGAGAAAAATAAGTGTTCGTGTCTATAAAATATTCTCAAGCACACACACACACACACACACACACACAGAGCTATAGAGTCAAGTGAATACACAGTTATAAGATAGAAGGTTAACACTCAAGCCAATTTTATATTTTTTGCTAATGAGAGAAGCAGATGTGTACACACAGAAAGAGATTTACTCTAAGGAAGTTCACAAGATGCAGGGGCTTTTTGAGTCAAATCCAAAGGTCATCTTCTGGAAAGCTAGAAGAAGCTGATTAGTAGATTAAATCCAAACCCAGTCTACCAGAGAAATGCTTCACGCTTAGAGAAGGTCAGGCTTTCAACTAAACTCAAGAGACCCACTTGCATTATTGCATAAAGAATTTAGAAATGGACACACAACTGCTCAGGCAATTTTTGACAAAAGTGCGATGATTAGTCAAGGCCTGAAGGAACACTTCAGTAGGGGCAGAGAAACAGCTGGCAAGCCATTTGCAAAATACTGAGCCTCAAACTGAACACTGAAATGTGTGCAGAATTTAACTTAAAAGGAATTATAGGATTAAATTTAAATGTATAATGATACACCATTAAAAAATACATCCGTATTACTCAAGAGGTCTTTGAACTTCCCCCTAGAAGCACATCTTTAAATGGAAAACTGGGAAATTGATAAGATGGAGAGAGATTTCATTAAAGAGTATGGAGGGTTCACAGATGGAAAAAATGTTTAATGTCCTGAGTCATCAGGACCTTTCAATTTAAAAGCAAAATGAGCAGGTTTTCTACACATGCATCTCAATGGTTAAATAAAACATAGTAACAATGTGATGCTGGGTGCTGAAGATGCTGAGAAGGCATCATGGGTCCACTGCTCTTGGATGCAGAGAGCTGCATATCCTCTCAGGGAAGTAGCCTGACTGTGTCTATCAAAATCAGGTTTGAATTGCACTCACTGGTGTGGCCATTTGGAAAAAGAACATTCAGAGAATAGCAAATATTGGATTGGACATGGGGAAATTGGAAGTTTTGTATTGCTGATGGTTTCTCAGAAAAAAAAAAAACAAGCTGTCAAACTATCATGCAATAACCATATGATGAACTAATCCCACTCTGAGCACATGCCACAAAGAAGTGACAGTAGTGGCTCCAACAGATTGCTGTGCACCATATTCATGCTACCATATCCGCAACAACCAAAAGGGAAAGCAGCCTAGCTGCCCAACAATGGACAGGTGAACAAATGTCACACACACTTGCAGTGGTGTGTTGTTCAAAATTAGGGAAAGCTGGACTCCTGTCCATGCTGTGAATGAATTAACCTTAAAATACTATGAATAAAAGGATCCAAAGAACAAATACTATAGAATGCTTCCTTCTCCCCTCCCTTCCTCCATCCCTCCCTCCCTCTCTCTTTCCCACTCTCTCTCCCTCCATTCCTCCCTCCCTCTCTTCTTCCATCTCTCTCCCCTACCCATTCTCCAATCCCATTTGTCTTTCATGCTGAGAATCAAATGTAGGAAAATGCTGTACCACCTAGCTACATCCCTCAGCTTGTATGACTCCTCTGATATATGGTCCCTAGAATATGGCAAGACAGAGTCTGAAAGCAAAATCAGCGTTGCAGGGGTGGAGGTGCTGCAGAATGATTAAGCTCTGGAGATGGACAGTGATGATGAGCACTCAATAATGTGAGTGCACTTCATGCAGTTTAACCACATACCAAAAATGGCCAACATGGTGAATTTTATCAAGTGTATTTAGCTGTACACATTAAATCAAGGCAAAAGCTAAATAGGCTGCATCTGTGAGATGATTCTGTGGGTGAATGCACTTACCGGACAACCCAATTTTTTTCTGCATAGCCTACATGGTAGGAGCAGAGAATTGACTACCCCAAAACTGTTATGTGTCTTCCACATGCACGCTGTGGCACACATATGTCCCTACTCTACCTACATGTGCATACACACACACACACATGCGCGCACACACACACACACACACACACACGCACATACACACAAAAGCAAATACATAAAATATAATGAAAAATCTAAATCTGCAATTATCTTCTGACTGAGCAACCAAATTCTTGGATACTTATATAAGAAAAATTGAGAACTTTTGCTCAAATGAAACATAACACACAAATATCAAAGGATACTTCACTAGCAATAGTTTAGATCTGGACCCAATTGAAGTGTTCTCCAATAGGTTAGACAATGTGTGGATATAGTTAGCATAATAAATGTATGCTAAGAATTATAACTTTAAATATATATATATAATAGGGACATTGTCAACATTTGATATAGAAGTAAAATGTAAATTGCTTCTATAATAACAAAAATTCTTAATGTTTATAATCTATCCTTAGCTTATACCCAGGAAATTGCCAATGACAATGAGCAGAAGTGATATTTAAAAACTAACTTTAGGAATGATGTGTTTTGTCCATGAATCCCTGGCAGTTCCCAAGATACTCTGTGTTGATTTTTGACACAGCAAGGATGAGAATTATTAAACTCCTCCTTAGAGCCCAAGACCTCCCACCTATAAACCTTTGACCAGTATGTACCAGGCATGTATTCTCCCATGGAGGAGGCCTCAAACCTAATCAGTCATGGTTGATCATGGAAGAATGAATTTTGAAAATGCCACCACTTTTACTTTTTTGCACCCCTTACATCCAAATATAGCCACTAGTCTACATGGAAGCCATGTTACCACATACAGAGGATATGTAAAAGCTTTGCTTGGTGAATAGCCATCCATTTGGATGATTGCATAGTGGATGCCACATGACTCAGCCCTGGCCTTGAAGTCATCCTGGAAGTGAATTAAACAAAAACAGATCAATAAAACAGGTACCAAGGTTACCTCCTTGGCAAACAGGTGAATAAAATACCCATTTTTGTTTTCAAGGATGGGGTGGTTTAAAATAGATAGCAGTAGGAAATGACAGTATATCACCCAACTCTCTATCCAACATGGTGAAGTTCTTTTTGCTGTTACTATCAGGGAAGAAGACATAGGGTTTTGTTCATTTTCCCCTGCATGAAAAAGCACATAGGTCTATTTTTTTTTTACAAGCACTCACATGTACATGCACAGCTTCTAAGTTTTGTATTTGAGATCAGCCTAAAAGGCATTACCCGCCCATGATTTGTATCAGTACTAAGTTGTCCCAGTCTCAGCTTCAGACTGATGACTAAGAGCAAAAGACTGGAGATATCATCTGGAGATGACACAGCTGATTATACTTGGTTGCAGGCTTGACAGGACCAAGAGATGCCATTTCTGGCAATCATTAGTATCTTGGTATGACTCACAGTGACTTTGGACAGTTTCTTCACCTTTAAATATCAGAGACATTTTGTCCATATACAACAACAGGTGACTAAGCATGAAGAATGGCAAATAGCAGTAATTCTGACTGCATTCACATGGACCAATATGATGATTTCAACCTTTAATTAAATTCTTTTTATCTGATGGTCCTCTATTTAAGTAATAGGTATTTGGCTCCCCTTCTTTGTTGGGCCCTATGGTAGGTATCTGAGTGACAACCTTGGACAGGGCACAGACAGACACAGACAATTCCACATGGACGATAAAAACTGTAGTAAGAAAAGGTTTCTAAACCACTTGACAAGTGCTGGTTTTCATGAAGACTTTCTGCAGATTATGGGATCAGAATCCAGACTGCAGGGAATATCAGGAGAGAGGACTGGGAATGTGGGTGTAGGTTGTGTGCAGACCAAGATAGGGATAGGCTAGAGGAAGCAATTACATACAGCTGTTTTTCTGTATTTGATTGACTGGCTTTTATACTTTTATTTATTTTTTGTGTGTTAATAATAGGATGGGGAGGTATACTGAGGCTGAGATGTGAGAATGGAGACCACTGAAGGAAACAATATGCCCACATTTATGCTTTAGGAAAACACTAGAGAAACTAAATTAGGAGAGGATCAAAAGAGCAAAGCTGTTGGTGAGAGCTACTGAAGCAGAGAGCTATCCCAGTAACTCTCTCAATCTGAAGCCTCACTCAGGGCCTGGTTTATGGTGATGGTGGCTCTTATTTTCCCATTCATGTGTATCCAGTGGTATCACATACCCTATGCTAGTCTATGAGGCCAACATCTTCCTCCACTATCTTGGTTAGGATTTCAATTAATGAGATAAAACACCAGACCAAAAGTTACTGGAGCAGAAAGGGTTTATGATTTACTTTGGCTTATAGTTCCACATCAGAGTCCATCATTGAAAAAGGCAGGAGAGAAACTCAGGAAAGGAACCTGGAGGCAGGACCTGAAGCAGAAGCCATGGACAAGTGCTGCTCGCTTGCTTGCTCCTTACGGCTTGCTGCTTACTCGCTTTCTTATACAGCTAAGAAGCCCTGATGAATCACCAATTAACAAAATGTACCCACAGCGTTGCTTACTGGCTGGTCTAATATAGACATTTTCTCAGTTGCTTTAGCTTGTATCAAGTTGAAAAACAAAACAAACAACAAGCAAACAAACAAACACATAACCAACCAGGACAGGACACCCTCCCTCCAACTGACTCAATGTCTCACTTTCTTACCCCGACTTTCATTTAATTCTGCTAACTGTCTTGCATGAGGAATGAAAAATGATTGCCCTATTTACTTCATGATCACTACTATGAGACAAGCCCAGATCACAACACCTGGTTCCTTCTGAATAGCTGCCAGTCCCTGCCCATGTGCAGAACTACTGGACGGTGAGCTCTTCAGGAATGGTGGTCACTGGAAGTAGACATGACTATTCTCTGTAAAGCCAATCAGATTTTTAGAAACTAATTAGGCGATTTTGTTACAATAGTACTTACAGGGAGTTCTCAGTAAATTTGCAGAAACTAACTCACCTTGCAGCACTTCCTTCATTGCAAAATACAGAAGGAAATATAAGGCCACGGGCTAGACTACACACTGCGAGTGAAATCATTTGCTAGCACTTACTATGCGCATGGCACAGCTTATGATAATTAGTCTCCTGGAGTGCTAGATGGTTACCTCCTGCATTAGTTTTGAAGATCAATTAAAATTATACATGTAAATTACTTAGTGCAGTGCCTGGCCTGAGGTGAGCAGTTAAATGATGTCAGATGCGATCAAGAGTTTCAAATGTTACAAGCAGCATGGCAAGACATAGCAGAGAATAGCTTTTCAAGTTAGCCTGAAATGCTAGCAGCTTTTAATCGACATGGATGCATTGCTTCAACTTTGAGCATCTGACTTTATGTTCTCATCTGACCCATCATGTTCTCAAATATCTGACCCTGAGAGATCTATCTCTAACCTAATGCAGAAGGGAAATAAGGCAGGAAGAAATCACAGTAATGTGGTGAGTTTTGTTCAGCATCTTCAATGAGGCAGGTTTCATGAATCACATGCTTTAGGGTCATATTCTCTTAACCCTCAGGGCTGCTGTAGAACACGGGCCAGAATGAGCTCTTGCTTAGCTGTGTTGAAATTCCCAGTATTATTTGATTTCTGCTTGAGGAAAAAGAATACACCTGCAAATGCAGGTATGATTGTTCATTTAGAAAAGAAATTACAAATTCTGCATATTTTAAAAGATCATTAATATTATAAAGAAAATCAGCATAATTTTATTACACCTTTTCCAAGTATATACATATAGCACCTTTTGGTATAATTTTTCATGGCATAGTCTTTAATCACCCCTTAAATATTTGTATTTACCTTATTTATGGGGTGTTCAGAATTACTCCAATTCATTCCTAACGATATTATCTTTGCTATGTACCTTTGCAGAGACCGTCATTTGTCTTTGGCTTAGCCATCTAGAGTGGTTAGGTTTTTGTCTGTTTGACACAAGCTAGGGTCATCTGGGAAAAAGAAGGTCCTGGGTATAAAATATTGGACTGAGAAAAGTCTGGGGAGTCAGCCAGAAGTATTCCTCTGTGGTCTCTGCTTCAAGCTCCTTCCCTGTCTTCCCAAAGTGATGGATGGACTGTAAATGGTAAGTTAGATAAACTCTTTTCTCACCATGTTGCTTGGTCATGATCTTTATCTTGGTAAGTAAACTGGGGCCATGCAGCTATATTTGACTATGCGTGTTAGGTGAATCTGAGCCAAGTAACGCTTGAGTGGCACTGTCCTTGCTGTGTTCTCTTGAATTTCTGCTTTTGTAGCCAGGGTATACCTAGAGGAGCCTGAAAAGACATTCAGACCAGAGCCCAGTCACTCTCTTTGTCACAACTGAAGCTGGCTCACAAGCCAGGACCCAAGGAGACAACTAGTCAATTGCCATTCAATTCTATCCTCAGAAGCTGGGATGCTTATCGTTAATGGCATGAGAAGTTACAGCTTTATATTACATAACCTTACTGAAGCAGTGGACAAATGGAAGTTAGATATTATGTCAGCATAGTTAAGTAACAACCACCTTTTATTGATTTAGAAAAATTCCCAAGGAAAACTATGAGCAATGTTAGTATTTTATGATGTCCTCATTAAAAAACGAATTAGTTTTTAAGTCTCAAAGATGAGAAATTGTGAAAATGAAATGGAACTTCAAGTGACATAATAAAAAATTTTATTGATTTCTACTAAAAAATCCCATATCTCCAAGTCTTACTAAGTTTAGATTTCTCTGTCAAAAAAAAAACCAAGCATTT
Organism: Grammomys surdaster; assembly: GCF_004785775.1. Classification (NCBI taxonomy): domain Eukaryota; kingdom Metazoa; phylum Chordata; class Mammalia; order Rodentia; family Muridae; genus Grammomys; species Grammomys surdaster. The sequence goes on along the minus strand of NW_021605171.1, from coordinate 1,862,555 downwards.
TAATGCCTTTGTCAGAGACCTTAATTTCTAATCTTACACATTTCTAAACTCAGAGTGAAGTTCCATTCCCTTGTAAGTTGGAAACATTAACACAGCTGACAGTCACTGACTAGCTTACATACTCTAAGAACCCTAACTTTGTGTTTCTCTAATGTGAGCAAAATCGTCTAGCACAAAACCTATTTTATAATCAGTTCTAAATATCTTTGTGAAAAGTGTTAAAAAGGTCAAGACTCAAAGTTCAAAGTTTGGTTTCTACTAAATATGGACAGCTTGATGATGTCATTACAACAAAACTCTCCAGTTGAATCATCATGACCCAGTGACACTTGCAGTAACACTTGCTTCTGAATACTTACTAGATTAGGTTATCTCGCTTTCAACAGCCGAATCTGTAAGCGGACGTATTCATAAATTTATCATGATAATCTGTTGAAGGCTAAATTAGAAACAGAACTTCATTCCTACTAGAGAACTGCACTGCTGTGGTTAGGTTTACTCTGCTGTGGAGGATGCCATGCACACTTGTACCTGATGAAGATTTTAGGACCTGCAAAGCCTGAGCTCGTCGACATCCCCACAGTCAACACTGCTGCTGCTCTTAGAGTCCATAAGCCTGCACCCATGATAACTGACTCCAGCACAAAGCCAGCACCCTTGTTCTCAGGAGGCAGCACCAAGGCATCCTCCATTCACAATGAACCATAACGTTTATTCCTTTGAAGTGCTTCACATAGAAGAACTATAACAAACTAGATTTGTGTACTGACGTGGTGTTTTGTTTTTCTTAGTCAAACAGCAAAATGGAGGCCCACCTTTTCTTTAGTTGCTTTCTGTTTAGATTATACCACTTTTATTTTCTCTTAGGTAGAAGAAATCTCAGGTTAAAGGGAAACTGAGTATAGGCAGCAGTCTGAGAGATCGCCTTTATTCATTGGCCTACTTATTTATCTTGTAGGTGTTTGCCTTGTGAAGACAGAGAAAGAGAGAGACAGAGACAGAGAGAGACAGGGACAGAGAGACAGACACAGAGAGAATGGGGAAGGAGGGAGGGGAAGAAGAAAGGGAGAGGGAGAGTTGTGACCACAGGATTCATTTCTAAAGCTTTAAGACATCATTAAATCATGATATGAAGGATGTTGCTATTATCCTGAGAAGAACTTCATCTGATATCTAAACTTTCAACTGTGTTTTCCAAAGAACACTGAGCCATGAGAGAGCACTGTTGTTAGTGGCTCAGTCAAGAATTCAAATCAAACAGCCGTCAGGGGAAATAGCTTGTTACCAATTTAGTGCACGTCGGGTTGTTTTCACTATATATGGAGACCTAATCAGAATTGTTTGTGGGGGATCTTCACTGTCTATTGAGAATAAATCAACTAGATTGAAGAGAAATATTTTTAATGCAAAACTCTATGTTGTACTTTCTCCATTTCAAATTATTTTAAGCTTTACAAAATTTGTTCATAAACATGAATTTCTGTTGTTGGCACAATAAACTGCTGTAGGGAATAGAACCTCCATTATTGTTAGTGTGTATACAAAGAGGTTGAAAATTTGTGCTGTAAAAGTCACTTATGACATAACTGGTAATACTCAGAACCCAGGCTTGCTCCAAGGCTCCTGTCCTTTACCGGTGATCTTCCTACGTAGTAACACATATTCAGTATTTAGTATGTATATTTTGAGGACCTGAGGTTCTAGAAAGACTGACTGTCTCCCTAATAGCTAATTTCTAGAGATAGGAAAAAACTTTATTCCCATATCAGCAACAAATCTAAAAAATTACTCCCTCAAACATCTCCTTTTTTTAAATACTTACTCCTTACAATATTTCCTTTCTTTGACTCTCATAAATTAACTCACTATTTTCAAATCCTAAACCACTACAGGGCCAAGAACCTGGTGACTAGTGACCATTCTATAGCCTGGATTCAGGCAACATTATTCACACTAACCCTAACCCCAACGGCCCACCTTGCATTGCTCATTTCTCCCAGAAAGGAAAAAAACATATATAAATAGATGGAAGGAAAAAGGAAGAGAAGGAGGATATGGGGAGGGAGGAAGAAAAGCCTTTGAAGATCCTGTGTGGTACCCAGATCTTGAGTCTATTTTTTTCATGCTTATTTGTTTTTTGACAATTGTTTTTATAAATCACTGAGTCCCATTAGTACTCCCCATATACGCATGGGTGTGGTTCTATAATTGCTCGGTTCTTTCCTTCACAATATAGTGTAAACCTTAGGCACAGGAGGGTTTTTAGATGTATTCACTGGGACTTGGCTTTACAACTCTACATTTGGATTGATGGTGGTTTTTTGTAGTGGTCTTTCTCTGTTGCAAAGAAAAGTTTCCTTGATGATGAAGATCCCGACTGTCTATGCTAATAATTATAATTATAGATTGTGATTAGGGATTATGATATTTAGTAAATTATTGGCTGTAGATTCTCCTTCAAGCATGACTTTGCTAACACTGAGTGTCAAGGTAGGTTTCCAGTACCCTAGGTTTCCAGTACCAGGCATGGTTTCCTTCTTGTTGAATAGAACTTAAGTCCAATTAGAGAGATGTTGGTCACCATTAAGGTATGGGTGCCACTACTGATCCTGTAGGATTATTGTGCCATGCTGTTTATTGATGTGATTCATGGGGTTTGGGTAGGTTTGCTGGTTGCTTTCATCATTTGGAAGTTTGCATTGTGACATCTGATATCATGGAAGCTATTACTCAGAGAGGGGGCATGGAGGTCAGTTCTAGTTCAGGGGTCTCTGGGCCCTGTGACTGAAGCACATGATATCTTCAGAAATAAGGATTTACATTCCACCTCTGCAGGGGATCCAAGGGCAAAAGCAATAGACTGTATGTTTTGGGAGTCTCTTAGATAGGCCTGGCCAACAACTCAAAAGAAGGCTTCTTATGTCTGGTATTGGGTTTTTTGTTGTGTGGTCTTTGACTTTTGGAGGAGGCAGCATCAGCCCAGATGAGAAAAGTTCATTAAACCTACCTATGTGTATTTATATGCTGTTACATGTATTATAGGTTTTTCGTAGGTAAATAATAGTATGATTCCATGTGGATTTTTCAGACATCAATATTGTTGTTTTATCTGTGTCCCTCCTTCTGCTGTATGTACCCCTTTTGCCTTCCCCTGAGGAGATCCACCTTTTCCATTTCCCCTCTCAGGTCACTGTATCCTCCCATTCTCCTTTTCCCTTTCCCCACTCTCTTCCATATTTACCTTCCTCCCCTTCCGTAAGGAGACCTCCTTTTTTTCTTCCTTTCCCCTAATCATATTCTTCTCCTTCCCTCTCCATTCTTATTCTGGAAATGGACATGTTTTACTTTCCTGATCTTCGTAGTTACCACAGGCTATGTATTTATACCTGAAGATTTGGAGCTAGGAGTCTCTGAAGACAGAACATGCAATGTTTGTCCCTCTCGGTCTGGGTTTCCTTACTCAGTATGATCTTTTTTAGTTCTATCTATTTATCTACAAAGTTCTTGATTTTATTATTCTTCATAACTGAATAGTATTTCATCTTTTTATTATCTCTCAGTTGAAAGACTTCTAAGTTGTTTTCACCTTGTAGCTATTGTGACTGGAATAGAAACAAACATGGCAAGTGTCAGTGGAGTACAATATTGATTTCTTTTGGCATATACTAAGGAACAGAATAGCTGGGTCATATTGTACATTTATTTTTAGCCATTTGAGAATACTCTACACTGGTTTTCATAATGGCTGCACCAGTTTGCAATCCTATCAACAAAGAATGAGTGTTTCCTTTAACCTGTATCTTCTGCAGTTCTATTGTTAGTTGTTCTATTGATTTTGGACATTCTGACAAGGGTAAGATAAAATCTCAGTTATTCTGATTTGCATTTCCCTAATCACTAGAGACAATAAACATACAGAGAAGAAGATTTTTAAATCCAGTAGTCCTCTTTAGTTCCTCGGATTAGTTTTAATTTGAATTATATTTTGTCAGATATGAGGGCAGTGATGCCTGTTTGCTTCCTAGTTCCATTTCCCTGGTGCATTTTTGTTCATTTTTTTATTTTAAGGTAGCATCTATCTTTAAAACTAAAAAGGATTTCTTAAAGGCAACAAATAGGCAGCAAATGTTTCATTCAGTTGGTCTCTGTTTTGACTAGAGAATTAAGGCCATTTAAATTAGTTTTAAACTTATTATTGAAATGTGTGTGTTAATTGTGGTGTGTTGCTGATTTTTGTGTTGTTTGTGTTCTTAGTGGTGTTTTGTGATTTAATGATGATGGCTTCATATTTCTTTCCACAATCTCTTGCTAGGCTTATTCTTCTCTTTGTTGTGAAATAATGCTTTATTTTTCTTTAGGTTTGATTTGTTGAATATACAAATATTTAGTCTGTTTATGCAGTGGAAAGCCTTTCCTTCGTCAGTCACGGTAATCAGTTTTGCTAGGTAAATTATTCTAGGTTTGTCATCATAATCTTTTAAGACTTGGAATGCATTACTCTGGGCTTTTCTAGCTTTTTGAGTTTCCACTGAGAAATAAGTTTTTATTTTGATGGATTTTCTTTATACGTGATTTGTGTTATTATTCATTTTGAAGCTTTCAATATACTTTTTTCATTATGAGTACTTGGTATTTTAACTATGATGTACTGTGAGGACTTTTTTTCCTTCTTTTTTCATTTTTGTCTTTATTGGGTGTTCTGTGTGGTTCTTGTATTTTGTATGGCCGTGTCCTTCCTAGTTTGGGGAAGTTTCTTCTATGATCTTATTGAAAATCTGGTTTATCCTATTGACTTAGTATTCTTCTTCCTCATTTATGCCTATCCCACATTTTATGTGTTCATTTTATGTATTTATTTAATTATTTATTTGTAAAAATTTTCATGCTCCTTGATTATTTGGTCTAGATATTCTACTTCACCTTTGAGGCTGGATAGTCTGCCTTCTGCTTGATTTCATTTTAGTGGTAAGGTTTTCCTTTGAGTTTTCTAGTTGAGCTATTGGGTTCTTCAATTATGTCATGAGTCCTCATCAATGATTCTTTCTCCTGATTGAATTCCACTCTCAAGTCTTCAACTATCTTTGTTATTCCCACTAGCCTTATATTTGTTTTTCTTGGGCATCACTCAGATGTTTTATTCTCCTTAAGTTCTTTCTCGTTGATTTCATTGAGTTGTTTCTCTGTATCTTCTTTAAACTCATTGAATTATCCAATGATGTTTGTGATGTCCTTTTAGTTTCTGTGTCATGGAGTTTATCTTGGTAGTTCTCACTAGAAAGCATATCTCCACAACTGGTATTTTTAAAGAGAAGATTCTGGCTTGATATTCATATTGTTGGTATTCCTACAATGAGATTTGGGCATGTGGACTTTCTTTCTTAGTTCTAAGTTTGTTATAAATGGCGCAGTTGGGGAAGAAGGAATGGGGTAGGAAATCTAGAGGTTGGAAATGTCTTGGGTGGAGTGAACTCAGACTGACAGAAGGGACTGGGCTTGTATGCAGAATGTTTTTACTATTCCAAGTACTGAGCATGGTAGTAGATCTCTCTGGGAAGAAAGGTTGAATGTGACATGAAAAATTCTGTGGTTTGGGAGATAGGTAATGAGGATACTTTTCCAAACCTAGAGCTACATTTCAGCGAAGGCAGGGAAGGTCAGAGCAGCCTGATGCATTGGTTGTGGAACCCAGGCTAAATCTAGTGAGTTGAGGAAAAAGTGTAGATGAGGAGTTTAGGTATACTCATTAGGTTAGACCCTGAAGAAGTTCATAGAGTTATATAGGAAAAAATACATAGAAAGTTGAGGTGCCGAGCAGGGCTGTGGAGGCAGCGCCAAGGGACCTGTGGTAGTACCAGGCAGAATGGGTGTTGGCAAAAGCCTAGAACTTGGTTGCAGCACAGTCAGTCATGGTCAGACTAGGACTGGGCAAGGGATGTTGGATCTGGGCTAGATCTGACAGGTTGTAGAAAAACAAGGATGAGGTGGTCTTGGGTACCCACCAGGGAAGATAGACATTGGTGGGTAATGTGGGAATTCTGGGTATGGAGTGGCTTTGTGGAGGCAATGAAGAAACTTTTTTTGCATGATTCTCACACTGGCTTTGGAAGTTACAACATAGTTGAGGCTGGCTGGCCAGTGACCCCAAGGACTACCTATCTCTGCTTTCCTCTTTGGCACCAGGCTTGACTTATTTTACCTGAGCTCTGAGTATTGAGTTTTGGTCTTCACGTTTGTAAGATAAGCTGTCACTTCTACTCTTAATGGCTCTTGACACAGATATAAATTATGGTGTGAAAATGTCAAAACATAGGCTGAGCAGATGGCTCAGCAATTAAAGTGCTTGTCTCAGAAGCACTAATATTTGTGTCTGGATCCCCAGTAACCATGCAAAAAATAAAAATTCCAGGCATGACTGCACACATCTCTAACTCAGCTGATGAAAGATAAATAGAAACAAGTGAATCTCTGGTGCTCACTGGCCAGCCAGTTTAACCAAATTGATGAGTTCCAGGCTCAGTGAGAAACTCTGCATTAAAAAAATAAAGTGAAGAATGGGAGATGGAGAGATGACTGAATCCCTAAGAGTGTTTTCTGCTCTGCCAAGGGAATAGTGTTCAATTCCCAGCATCCATGTGGCTGCTCACAACTATCTGTAACTCCAGGTCCAAGGGATCTGATGCTATCTTCTGTCATTTGGAGGTGCCAAACATACATGCAGGCAAAACACCCATATACATATTTTTTTTAAAGTTGAAAATGACCGAGTTAAGACTCCCAATATTGATCTGTGACCTTTGTATACTAGCATATACATGTAAGGACACATCTCTGTACATATATGCAGATATTCACTACATATAAATACATGAATATATATGTATATATGTATTCACTACATATATATATATATCTTTTTCATAATAATATAGAAAGCCAAATGAGGAAGACACCAATGTGAACCTCTGCCCTCTACATACATGCACAATCTCACACATATGTGCACACCTACAAACATGCGCACACACACACACACACATACATAGACATAATAAAAGCATTAGAAGTATTTTCCCAAATGGTAAGTTAAGTTTTCTCCTAAATATTTAAAATATAAAAATTAAAATGAAACATAATACTAAACATTCACATAAAGAAGTTAGCTAAAATAACATTTTCATTAGATTTCTTTTACTAAGAGGTTTCTACAGTTTTAGAATTCAATATCCATTTAGTTGCCAATATAAAAAGCAATTGTCTTGTAGGGTTTCATTGAACAGACCCATGACCAGGGTAACTTGTAGAAGCATTTAATAGGGGCCGACTTACAGCCCCAATGGAGGTTTAGTCTATTATCATTTTGGCAGGAAGCAAGGCAGTGTGAAAGCCAACATGGTGCTAGAGGAGCCACACCTTCTAATATGGGACAAGCATATTCAAACCACCACAGAAAGTATTACTTTTATGAATATTGACCTAGCTAACATTAACTCTCAACAGGACATAACCTAAAATCGCCTAAAAAGGATCACTTAAAAAATCCTTTGAGAATTTCATGCATACATTTTTTATTAAATCCATTTCCACTTCCTCCTCTGCACTCCTTTTCCATCATTGGTGACAGTGGTGTCATAATGCCTGATAAATACTGTCTTGTACCAGACAGTTAGTATCACTCGTTCTTGTAATTTTTCCAGCCTCTCTTCAGAGATGATTCAAGAGTAGTGAAAACAGAGTTGAAATTGAGTAATTGTCTTTATCAGATTGGTCTGTGGGCATATCTGCAAAGGACTGTCTTGATGAACCATTTATGTGACTAAGCCTTCTGCTGTGGGCAGCACAATCCCCAGGCAACATCCCTCAGCAGGTGTTTCTGGGTCATATGAAGATGCTAGTTTGAGTCTGAAAGAGCCAGAAGTCTCCAAACAGAATTCCTTCATGTTCCTGCTTTGAGTTCCTGCCCTGGCTTTCCTTAGTGAAGACTGTAATTATTTGTAGTAACAATAACAAAGGTTATTAGTGGCTGTAGAAGTGTTTGTTCTGGTTTAGTTTATGGTTTTCCTTTGCTCTGTGTTGCAGAGTTATTTTAAGACTAATTTAAATAAGTAATATTATTTCAATTTGTCCTATAAATTTACCTTATGCCCTTACTCTAATCCAATTGAAAGACTAAAGGGTTATCAGTTGCTTCAATTACCATCTTATGTATAAAATAGTTTTTATAGATAAAATATTTTATTCATATATCTATATTTATATATGCAATAAAATATATTTCTTTCCCTCTGTCTCTCTGTCTCTCTCTCTCTCTGTCTCTCTGAGACAGAGAGAGAGAGAGACAGGGAGAGAGAGAGAGAGAGAGACAGAGAGATAGAGAGAGACAGAGATGTGACAGCAGCAGAAACAGAGAAAGAGACAACAAGAAAAGATACACAGACAGAGAAAGACTGGACAGCAGGTCCTCATGCAGCTTAGGCTGGTACAAACTCAGAATGTAGCTGAAGATGATCTTGAACTCATGATCTTTCTGCCTGTGCCTCTTAAATCTTGAGATTATAAATTATCACCATGTGCAGCTGTCAAAATATATGATTCTGATAGATTTTGAGGAAAGTTGTTTATGTAACGTGAATGCTGGCTTCTGATATCAGAAAGAAATGTTAACTACACAGACAACTTTATTTCAAACACTGAATTTCCACAGTATTATTAATAGTATCTTAGTTCATCATCCTTCCTGAGCATGCGAGTACAAGCCTGTAGTTCTAGCATGAGGTAGTCTCAGCAGAATCATTCAAGCCAAAGAGTTCAACATGGTGAATAACATAGAAGCCCTTTAAGCAATCTTTATATTCAGTCGTCTTCTGTCAGTTTTCATTTTATTGCTATTTGTCTTTATTAACTACTATATTTTGTAATTCTTTTAAAATCCGCTCACAACAACAACAAACAACACCTTATTTGAACCTTATTCTAAATCTGCCAATTTTTGCTATAGAAGCACCATTTATACGACAAAACGGAACAATTTATAATTACAGTGAGGTGTGGGATGGTGCACTGCTGATTCTTTATTCTCCCAGAGTCATAGGATAGAGACTTCAAGTTCTCTTCTCACTATAGAATAATTAAGCTTCTCAAGGACTCCTAAAAATCCCCAATACATTCTGATCTGATTGAAGAAAGACCTTAGGACATGTGGAGAGACCTCAGTTCTGTCCCCACGGAATGCAGATGATCAGGGCCTCCCAGGGCTTGTAGTGGATGTTTCTAAACACCAAGGCACATGAATGAGTCCCTGAAAACTGGAACAGTAGTGTGATTACAAATGGGCAGTCCTGCTGGACAGACAGCCAGTACATCTGCCCAGCCCCTGAAAGATTCAAACCGCTGGAACTGGATTTCCACTCCTACTCCCATGAATTAAAACATGGCAGAAAGAGTTGATGACTTGCATAATGCCACAGCACTAGACCTGCTGGCATGAGGAAGCAGTGTGGCAAGAAGGTCAGAGGTTACGTGGAGAGGCATAACTCCACCATTCCAACAGAGAATAGCAACAGAAATAGACTATTACTATGTTCTTGCTTTCAAACTCAAGGTGTTATATCTGTTTATAAGTTAAATACAACAACTGGCACATAAATATGTTGTGAGGATATATTTGCTTCCTTCCTTCCTTCCTTCCTTCCTTCCTTCCTTCCTTCCTTCCTT
>NW_021605171.1:1817100-1852834 GCF_004785775.1 Grammomys surdaster | reverse complement strand
CTTCCTTCCTTCCTTCCTTCCTTCCTTCCTTCCTTCCTTCCTTCCTTCCTTCCTTCATTTATTTTTTCCAATTAAACATTTTGTGAACTACAGATTCTTGCATTGGCACCCATTAAAGAAACTAAAAAAGGAAAAATGTAATATTTAAAAATTTTTTTTTTTACCTAGAAAGCTCTCAAAACCTTAGGTGACCATAAATGTTGACTATAGGACTCAAAAGGTAGAAATTGTGCAGAGGTGGAAGATTCCCATCAAAGCAGAGTACATATGAATAAAAGTGAATCCACGTATGCACATGCACACATTCTACAGCATCTGCATACAGTACAGCTGTTACAGGGCTCGGCCACAACTGGCTCTGCTCTTTTCTGACTCATAAGCAGCATTAAGTGACTTCCTGTACTCTACCGAAATGAGTGCTCTCTCTGCCCACCCAGTACCCTGCAGCATGAGAACCTGCTTCCACTTCAGAGGTTGACTCACTGCGTTCCTTTCTACCAGCAGATTTCTTAATCCAGTTTCAGAGGAAAAGATAACTAAAAGTTTTGGCAACTGCAACAGTCTATAATGTTTAGGGGCCAATGGGACCTTTGTGGTCAATTGAGCAATTCCAAAAGAAATCACACATGGTTAACATTGGACTTATTTACTAGCCTGATGAATCTAATAGGAATATTATCACCCTGTTACAGGGTAGTTCCATTTCAACTTTTTCTGTCTCTATCTCTCTGTCTTTATGTTTCTCTGTCTCTTTCACTGTCTCTCTCTCTCTCATCATTTATGTGTGTGTGTGTTTGTGTGTGCATGTGTGTGTGCATGTGTATGTGTGTGTATGCATATTTTAAGAAGCTTCTCCAGTAGTAGGTTACTCTTCAGAACTTACCATCTTAGTATCCTAAGAAGTGCCAGAGTCCAGACATCCAGATAATAGAAAGACTCTCACATGTCTCAGTTAGATCCTATTGCTGAAGATACCGGAGTTATAGAACATGGAGAAATCAATCTGGGACTAAGTAGGAGATTTCATCCCTACAGAATAGTTTTCATAGTGCTGGAAAGTTCAATGCACTCTGCTAGAGGTGAATTCAACAGTCTTGCTTAGCTATGAATCTTGTAAGCTACAATAATGGCTGTTTTTGCACATTATTTGCATATCATTTGCAATGACATTTGTTCAATAGTGACATTACTATTATGAGTGTAAACTATTTTTTGATAGGGTTAAGTCTGGTTCCATAGGATGAAACCCATACCTGTTACCATTATTGGGCCAAGAATCTGTGGATAATAATATTATAAGCCCAAGGGAAGAACCTACTTCTATAAATAGACACCTAATAGCTTATTGTTATTTTAATAGATTAATATATCTTTTATTCCTCATCATCAAAGCTTCTATTTGGTAAATGGTGATTCATATAGAGACTCCCAACTGACCTAGGTGCAGAGGATAAGAGACTTTGGAAAGTTCAGCCCTAGATGAATCATGCATACTGTATTTCCTCCTCCTAAGACTTTCAGAAGAGGGGTTAGAAAGAGTCTAAGGGGCACAAGATGGCTATTACAAGAAAAGAGTGTCTTCTGAACACAGGAGGGAGCTTGTACAGATCATATGACTATGATAAGATGAAGAAGACTTTTGCAAGCTCAAGCCAGACCCAATCCCAGTATGGTATGGGAAGTTGGGGATGGATTTAGGCATGTACCCCTTGCACATAGGGACATATGGATGCCAGAAGAGGATCTCTTATTTCCTATCATTGGAGTTACAGGTGGTTGAGAGCAGGCTGAGGAGCTACTGGTGATTGATAACTACAGACAGGGGGAAGAGTCGATTTCCCCCAGTAGCGTAGCCCCTGCTGGGTTGGCCATGCTCCAGTGCTCATGTCTAAGAATAGTGGATCAGTACAATTTGGAATGATGAAATTTAACAAGTAAGAATTTAAATAAAGTGCAAACTTGGGTGGTAGGGAATATGATCAAAACACATTGTACAAATTTCTCAAAAAACTAAATTTATATATATATATATATATATATATATATATATATATATTAAAATATATCTTAAAAGTTGCATAAAGTCTAGATGTTCCATTTGAGAAGTCCTTCAGTTTCTCCTATCTAGGTACACTGCCACCACATCTTTAAGGATGGCATTGAAGACACAGAAAGTAATTTTGAAAAATCATACAATCAAAGAAAATTAATATAAAAGCCAAACTTTAAAATAATCAATATTTTAACCATTTTTATAGGTAAGTTAAGCTATAGTTTCTGGTTTGCAGAAATAAATAATATTTCATGTAAGTTGATAAACCATCTCACAAAGCCTAGATTTTGTTTTGTTTTTTGTTTTTGTTTTTTCAAGACAGGGTTTCTCTGTGTAGCCCTGTCTGTCCTGGAACTCTGTAGACCAGGCTGGCCTCAAACTCAGAAATCTGCCTGCCTCTGCCTCCCAAGTGCTGGGATTAAAGGCGTGGGCCACCACTGCCCGGCAGCCTGGATTTTTCTTTCATTATTTAATTGCAGATGCTAAGAAAGCTGAGGGATGTCAATTAACAATGTGGAAATTAATTTTATTTCTCTGGGTTCTATCAACTACTATATACAATCTTTTACAAATTTAGTGTATTTCACTCATTAAAAAGATAATTTTCTTAATTAAAACTATAAAGTAATATATTGATAAACCATAGAAACACTAATGATATAATTTAACACATATAAAGTCAAAAGTCAATTCTGAAGGTTGAAGAGATGGCTTAGCAGTTAAGAATGCTTACTGCTCTTACAGAAGACATGGCGTTGGTTTCCAGCATCCACATGGCCTTTTGTAACTCCAGTTCCATGGGGATGAGAAGGCTTCTACTTACAATCATATGTTCTTGCATCCATGTCATACATACATACACGTGCAAACACACACATACACCCAACCAAAAAATAAATAAAAAAATTAGAGTCTATATTGGTGGATTGTGTTTAACTTTATTACACTTTTAAAACTCAAAAAATAAAATTGGTATCTTGAAAATTGAAATTGTAATTGTAAAAGAAGAGAGTAATAAATACCCTTTGGTGAATATAGTCATGTCTGATACTGTCTGTCTATGACTTTAGCTCTGGTAGGCTGTATTCATGTCCACATAAGTATAGCCTGTCAGTCTAGCTTACAGCATGTCTTAGGATCATGGGAATCCCACCTGGTACTCACAGGTGTGCAAGCTATGACAAATTCTTGGCTGATGAAAGATGGGCCAATGGGAATACCTCTCATACCTTACATGTTGGTCAGTTCTTATGCACAGCATGGGTTCATCATGTAGTCCTACTCCAAGAAACATCCATTGATCATAGCAATAGCTAGTTAGTACCTGTGTTGGCATTTCTTCCTCCCTGCCTCCCTGATGAGACTTTCTTTATTAGTTATCTTGGTGTGTGTGTATGCTACTAGGACAGCCTACCTACCACAGACTCTTCAATTTTTAAAGAAAATAAATTCATTTGTTAGTTGTGAGACTGGGAAATACAACATCAAGTTGTTAACACCTAGCACGAACTGCTTATGAGTGTTTAAAAAGGAGCATTCATTTTGCACTGCATGGTCTACTGTTTATCTATTGATTCATTGCCAAAGAATAGCCTTGAACACCTTACATAGTCAAGTACGATCTTGAACTCCTGACCCTTCAATCTTTACCTTAGTGTGGGGACTATAGATATGTGCTACTAATCTTAGATGGAATTGTTGACGTAGATATTTTAAAATGGGGGCACCCATTCTGGCTTATAGTTACAGAGCCACCATGTTCCCAACTAGGCTAGGCATCACAAGCAGCGGTGTGTTCTCGCTGCTGCAGCAGCAGCAGCTCAGTCCACAGGCTCAGGCAGCCAGAGACACTGGCCCTGCCACCCACAAGACGCCAGGGTGGAAGATGGCTCTGCCAATCTTCTGCACTGTCTCCACAAGGCTGGGCTGAGCCCAGACCATCCTGCCATCCATGCAGCCCTAGTAAAAAATGAGACTCTAACGATTAATGATTATTTTATGTTTGGTAATGCTCAATAACAAGATACCCACCCAACTGGCGGTGTTAACCAATTAATTAACCTAGATATATGTTGTTACCCAGGACTGCGCTCGGTCCAAGCATGGTTCTCCATTCTCCTACATTTATGCTCTCTCTAGCTCCTCCTCTTCCCTCTCCTCTTCCTCTTCCTACTCCTCCTCTTCCCCTCCTTACTCCTCCCACCTTAGCTCCTCCCAAGTTGCAGGGAAAATTTCCCACTACATGGAATGGTCTTTTATCACCCAGTTTTGATGGAATGTGAAGATGGATTAAAGCCCTTTCATATTTGATATTGTGAGGGGATTTTTATATTCTATATTGTAAAAGGTATTAACATGCATATGTTACTACTAGCATAGCACATACATATTGTTAATGACTTGTTCTGACTTAACACTTCAGATGGAGGGCGCTGGAGAAATACTTAGTTGATACCAGTAGACAATGGACTCAGTATTCGAAGAAGTGCAGACATCCAGAGAACAGGGAAGAGTTCAATAGATAGAAAGAAAAAAGACACAGATATCACACATCTGAGAATATGGCTGATTGCTTGAGAGTAGAGGAAAGATGAATCCTTTGTCCCCAATGGAAGGAGGTTTTCCAAAACGAGTGTTAGCCTCCTGTCTTCTCAGGCCATTGGATCTCAGACTGAAGCGCGACTTAAACTCATTTGTTGCCTTTGCTCATTAGTATCTATGATGATTCAGTTATTATTTCAATAGAAGATAGCTGGGGGTAGCTAGGAGTATGAATGCCAAGAAGTGGGGACTATGAGACCATTTTGAAGATCAGCCACCATGTTTCCATAGCACTTCTTTCTGAATCCTTGGGCTCACTTCCAAAAAACAACTTTGCTGAGAATCGAAGGGTTTTGTCTCTCCTGCGAATTCATACAGTGATTCTCCAGCCAAAGTGATGTTGGCAGTGAAACTCTTAATAAATCATAATGATAAACCTTCATGACCTTTTAGTGTTCTGGCAAGGAGAGACCTCCTCTCTCTTCACACAGCAAGAAGTCAACCTCCCAGAGAGCAAGAAGGGCTCCCTGCATCTCCCCTTCTAACCTCCAGCCTCCAGACTATGAGGAAGTGCATTTTGCTAAGTCAAAGAATTCTCTTTTTGCAACAGCAGGCTAAGCTGATTTTGCACAGCCTTCTATCACAAGATCCTTCCTAGAGTTTAAACTGTGCTGGGCAAGTTGAGTGATTCTCTAATACTTTTAATGAGGCAAATGAATGCTTGTAGGTATCGATATGGAGTGAGTTCTAAAATATATTATCAAATCCAAAAAGCAAGACACAAAATGTTTCTATTTTAGTATGTCATAAAACTGACACACTAAAAAAGAAACTTAATGCTATATAGTAGTAATGAATTCAGGGAAGAAGAAGAGTTTATGTTAATGATTTTCATGTAAGCACTATTTGAGTTTTTGAAGCACATTTTGTACTCCCTTAAAAAACAATTTGATTTGAAAGGTAGTGATACTATGGCAATTTTTATTTTCTCTATAATTTTCTGCCTGAAAGGTCTCATAGTACTTCAAAAGATAAATGTACCAGTCAAAAACATTATTGTCTACAAGAAAGAACTGAGGACATTAAAAAAGAAAACAAAACAATAATAAAAGCAATCCTAAATCAAGACAGTATGATATTCTGTCTCTCCAGGTGTGAGACAATTACTTCATGCAAAGGGAGACATAGAAAGGAATCGTAGAAATAGGCACCCGTGCTCAAAGACACACATACTTCTTGGGACTCATGGTTCTGTCTGTGAGTCCATTCCCTAAATACCATATTAAAGTTGGATACATAGAGAAATAGCCTGGAAGAATATTTCTGAGACAATTTGAGTTCTGATGTAAAGCAACTAGGAAAAGTTTCTATGATCTTTCTGACAGTACAGATAGACAAACAAAACAAAACCCTCTTGTCTTGAAAAGGTAAAAAAAACTATCTTGTAAAGATTAAAAAAAAAATAAACCTCTTGTCTGAAAAGAAAATGAGAGGTAACATTGATGAACCAGATGATAAGTGAAGAGGAGATTTTCAGCATAAGCATCCCTCTCTCCAAGTTAAAGACATCTGTTAGGTTAGAGTCATCCAAGCTATGACATCATCTTACTAGATGAGGGTCAGCATAACCAGAAGACACTGTGTAGCTAGTTAAGGTGTTGGAGACAGCAGCCACTAGGTGGCACCAAACAGCAGTTGGGAATCGGGATAGATTCTGTTTTATGCACAGGTCTCAATTACTGATAGATTCTAGGATCCGAAGCTCAGTTCCCTAACCTGGAATGAAGCCCCTTCATCTTCACTTTGACTTTCAAAACCAGACCTGTGTGCTAATAGCAAACCGCTGCTGTCAGAGTTATCAGATAACTCTCATAGATGAATGATTTCTCACTAATACTAACGCATCAACACCAGATCACCAGATCAGAATTTATATTTCTACTAAAGTATTTGACTTGCCAACTCCATTAGACTATTAGTGTAAGGAAGAGAGGACATGGGCCAGATGCTAAACTTATTCTTAAAAAATGTTTTTCAAGAGAAAGAAGGTAAAGATTTAGAAAGTCAGTGCTATCCCCTAATTTCTCACTGTCTTTATCACGTGGTCCATTTTGCTAGCAAGGTTATACATACCTAATCCATTGCATCTATAGAATGCTCTGGGCTCTGAGCAGTGCTATGCATTCATTCTGATAATCAGGGATATTAGAATGTCACAACACAACCAGCACAGCTATCTAAACAGATATAATATCAATATCAAGTCGATAAATTGATTAATACCTACTCTAAAGCATTATATTCCCTTCATATTCCCTTGGGTTAATTTCATTTATGGTATATATAGAAATGAAATAAGATCAAAATCTTGTTACTATAAGGCATAATTTAAATAGCGTTGAAAATGCAAAAACAAAACAAAACAAAATAAAATAAGCCTCACTGGTTTAAAAGCCAGACGTCCTCTGAGAGAAGCTGTGTTTCCTCGGGTCTGGTATCTATTGGGTTATTTGTGCCCTACAGTGGACACACAGCATGTGCCCTTGCAAACAGAACTCACTGGACATAGCAAGCATAATACTAAATGTGCTTAAAAACACCATTGCCAGACAGAGGACGGAATCCATAGCTTTGAATTCTGTGCAGTCCAGTCACACCGCTTATAGACTCTCAACTTTTTTCTATAAAACTGGATTTAAAAGTGAATAATTAAAAATGGCAATCTCTATAATATGTTTTCCCCTTTTCTCTTGTGGTGAAAAGTCTTCTCTTGTTCTGTTCCTTACTTCCCTCCCTTTATATTTGGATAAGTGTGGCCCTGCAGTTTTAAAAATTACTAAAGCATACATATTTGTCTTCTAACCCAATTAATTATTTTTAAAATCATCCTAAAATTTAATTACGAAACTCTTTTTCTCCATCTCATGCTTTCTTTGTTCACGAAACAGTAGAAAAATCTTTTAGTGTGAAATCCCTCATGGTTCCTGATTCAGAGTGGCCATTTCTCAGATACTATTTTGTTTTTTCGATTTCATTTTTATCTTAGTTATGTATATGTATGCTGTGTGTGTACCTGAAAAGGCTTGAAAGGCCTCTGCATCCTTTAAAGTTAAAGCTGTAGCAGTGATCTGGGTGCTGGGTGTAGAGGCACAAACACTTTTAACCGTTGAGCCATCTCTCCAGCCTCTCAAACAGTCCTGCCCATTGAAGGGTGGTAGTGACATACCTGACTGTGGTTACCACTCTCCTCTGAAGCCATAGCTCTGAAAATAAATGGTGGCCTGTGGGTATCAACATTGAGGATTAATGACAAAGAAAGTATTTTTCCTTAACTTCACCTGAATGTCTCCCATGAGAGACTGAGAGGAAGTCTAATGACAAGAAGGCACATCATGCAAGAGTGTGGGACCATCTTTTTAAAGATAATTTATCTTCTGTCTATTTAGTCCTTCTGTTTGCTTTCTTCCATCTCCCAATACGGTCATGACTCATCTGTGGTTCAGTGAGCTGACACACTGGCTTCTACTAGTCTTGGGACTTTGAGTGAGTGAATGAGGCCTTCAATCAAAGGTTTTCTGAACAGCAAAATACAAGAACAATATTAACTCTGATATTGATCTTAAATTGTTTTTCTCTCCTAGCTCCCTCCACTGTGGCCTCCACCTTAGGCCTCCAACAGCACTACTTTTATTGAGTTTCCACATGAGGCTCACACCTTTGAAACTAGAGGACAATTTTCATGTCCTTTACATGTCTGGAGTATTTCCACATGTGGAGTATTATTTACACAGGTCTTTCTTCCTCCTTTTTGTATGATTTCTGGGACACCAGTTTGTCCCCTCCCCATAGCTATGTACATGCTTCATTCTAGACTTTTATTTGTTTAGAGATTTTTTTCCCAACTTTTCCTTTTCTTTTAACACTGGAGCAAAACAGAGCTCACTTTGTAGCTTTCTCCTCTTCCTGGATGGTGAGCTCCACACTGACTTCAGGACTTTCAGGTCATCAGTTTCCAGCCAACGTGCATTCAACCTCCTGCCTGGTGCTCTTTATGTCATGTGCACACTTAACTATAATGGATTGCAAACTGAACTCAAGATCTTCCTCTTTAACCCTTCCATTCCTCCCAGCAAGGGTTCCTCATCAGGGAGGGACAACACACTCTCTTATATACATGAGCAAAGCCTTGCTGCTCATCCTCCAGTCCTTCTGTCATTGAGCTCTGACCTGAGAAAATACTCTACTGTGTCATCTGGCCAACAAATTCATGAATCTAAAGTAGCCTAGGCCCATCTTTGTATCTCTGCTCCTTTAAAAGCAGTTCTCAACACAGAATCTAGAAGGAGCCTTCTGAAACAAAATGATATTGCATTGTTATCACACTCAGATCTGTCCTGGCCCAAGATCTGTCAGGGTAACAAAGACCCAGGAAGGCTCCTAGATCCTTTATAATCCACTCTTTCTTATTCCTTGCTCTGTGACCAGACTTTTTCCTGGAGAGATGCAACATATACTCACTCCACATATAGAGCTCATGACAAATCCCAGTACAGATCCAACCAAAGCCCAACTTGGTGAACCAATGAGTTGCATAGTGATTACTTAACAAGAATATGGCTGGGAAGGGGCATGTTACTCCCAGAAACAGAAATGACTCAAAGACAGCTGCATCACCACAGCCTACCCCGGCATGGGGAGGCATGGGGACAGCTCACAAAAGGCTGGGAGCCTGGAGCACACTGCACAGCCTACAGGCAGCTCAACATATTGGTGATGTTTTTTCCAAGTGACTCAGCTGGTCTAAACCTCTTCCAGGTAGCTGAGCTGGGTTCTCCTTCCTAGAAGCTGGACTGGTCTCAGTTGTCTTTGCAGCTTGGTTTGACTAAGAGTGACTCTCAGCTGTCTTCCTTTAGTCTGGGAGAGAGGTATCTAATAAATCGAGTCAGTTTCGGGGCCTTCAGGATGCCGTTTTGAATTGTTTACCTTCTGTATTGTGGAGCTTCCTTGGGAGATGGAAGGTTCCAATATAGAAGGGAACTTCTAAGCCATTACTAACAGTGATCACGGGAGTGATCACGTAATTAGGTTTAATGCCTTGCTTTTTCTTTGACTATTTGTGTTTATTGTATTGCTTGACTTCCTTGACTATTTGCATCAATTGTATTGCTGGACCCTCAACCTAGAACTGACCTTAATACATGCATGTAATCAAAATGGTATAAAAGCATAAAGGAGGAGGGGGGATGGGATAAGGGCTTCTAGGGAGGGGAAATGGGGAAAGGGGATGACATCTGTATTGTAAATAAATAAAATGTCCAATAAAAATTTTTTAAAAAGAAGTCTCTCTAACAGCCTTTTCTCAGCACAGTCCTTCTCCTAGGTTTTGACCGATATTGTTCCCTCTGTGTGGAACACCACGCACCCCAGAAACTTAAGTACTCCCTGCTTTCCTGCCTCCCATTCACACCAGCTATCACTCAGTTTCATGCTTCTTCACCTCACCTTCCACCACATGACATGCTCTGTGTTTCACTTGCTGTTGATGCTCAGTCTCTTCCAGTTCGTCTCATGTTCCACCATGACATGGCATGGAGGTTTGTTACTTCTGCTCCCACCAAGGACACAACACTTGGCACATAGGAGGCATTCAGTAGATATTAGTAGAGGAAATGCATAACAACATAGTAGATATTCTTATCTGACTACAGAACCGTCCCTCCACTCCCAAAAGACCATGCCAATTACTACTTTCTACAAGTGATTTTTAAAGATAATTTTCTCTCATCTCCTTGTTTTATTGTGTGTGTTTCAAGTAGTAAAACTGAACTGATGTGTGAGGGGGAAAAATACTACTGAAAGCTAAATTCTCCAGTAAATTAAATGGTCATAAAAGCAGAAAACCATATAATATTTGAAAAGGATTTGGGGAGAGATTACTTTTGAAGAACTTAAAAGTCAGAGTGATTTTTCTTTGAAATATGAATAGGTAACTATAAACTTACTTTTAAAAGTTGAAGCTAGAAAACAAATTTTTCTTTTTGTTACTTGCCTGCTGTGCAACATTTACATTTGGGAAAAAAATTAGTGGCCTTAAGAGAGGCTTTGCTTCCCATGAGATCGCCTTCCCATAATGATGATTAACAAGTTCTGAGAAAAATCAAAGCGGCATTCAGCAGACTCTTATTAACCTTGAATATGTGTCTTTATTATTGTATATTTATTAACCTTAAAGAGATGTGTCTGGCCTTGTCACTGCTTTTCTAAAGATTTCATATTCCCCCTCCCCTGCCTCACTCACACATACATATATGTAAATATACACACTCACACACACAGAATGGAGAGGAAGTTCAATGTTAGTGGGAAAATTCTAGTAAATATCATTTCCATTCTAGGAGACAGGGTATCTTATGTAACACACACACACACACACACACACACACACACACACACACACACTCTGGGCCTGTACTTTGCTTTCAATGTGAAATTTCAAGGTGAATTAAATCACTGTGATTTTCAAGTGTGTTTTTCATAAAAACATCTTCAACAGAGGATCATGTAAGGCTAACCTCAGAGAACAGGTGTTCTAGTTTAATGATGCTGCTGAGCATCTCAGAAGCTCAACTGGTTCCATAGAGATTCAGAGATGCTGATGCTGAGCAGGAACATCTAGGGAGGATGCCAAATAAACAGGAAAGGAAACATCCTCATGTAGCCCTTGCTACTACAGCTGATAGGTTTCACTCCTCTCTGCCAAGCCCAGGGCCTCCAGCTCATCATACTTGGAGAGGATTCGAAACTACCTTATTCTCGTCTCATCTTCACTCTCTGAAAAGTCTTGCCAGAAGCCCTGATATAGACATGAGTACATTGTGCATATACAATCTTTCCCACACACACATAAATGTGCTTGTTCAATGCTCTTATATCCTGACAGATTCTGATGTACCACATTTGAGACTGCATTGACATATGGTGTTTCTATAATTAGAAATACCAGTAAACCTGTTTGTAAGTGTAAACTAAGAACCAAATAACAAAATGTTAAACCCACACTGAATTTTAAAATATACAAGTTTCTAGTACCAAATCATTAAAGTAATATGATTATAATGACAAAAAGTATGATATATTATGAATTGTTTTAGAATGTTATATGAAATTATTTTTCTGTGGTATTTGAATTTCCCTTATGTTACAAATTTCGTTGATAGTTCTACCCTTACTTTTCCTTTGACTATTCCTCCAGTTTGAAAGAAATTGTAGAAAATGTGTTTTACTAAGTATCTTGAAGTACATTACATGTTTTGATTATATAACTTCTGAAAGAGTTGGGGGCATCTGAATGAAGGTTTTCAAGGAGGTCTGTTTATAGAAGGTTCTGAATTCATGAATTGGTGATAGCTGGCTCACACAAAGGGAGGCACACCCAGAATGAGTGTGGATGAAGTTCAAGGGGCACAGGGTGTCTTGTCACTTTGAAATATTTTCAAATGCTTTGAAGTGTTTTTGTACAGCCACCAGTTTTGAGACTATTGAGAAACAAACCTTTAAGGGGAACTTAATAAAGTAATCATCAAAATCCTGTGTCTCCTGGAAGTACTGAATCCAGAGGTTAAGTGAAAGCACTTCATCTGGAAAGTACCATAAGGAAGTGGACAAAAAGAACCGAAAGCAATCTGTACAATGGGAAAAGTTCACCCAGGAGAAATCTTACGAATGCATACTACCGAAGTCTTTAAACTATGAGTCATGGGTCATGATCAGTCAAGTATTGCTCTTCAGCTTTCAGTAACCATGAAAGTAGTTTTTACCCTACTAGTGGTGATAGCTAGAAAAGATAAACTCCTACGCAGAGAGGCAGTGGGAGTGTCGGGGGAGGTGGTTACGGGCTGTGTGGGGAGCTATAGGCTGCTGTGATACTTCACACTCCCAGGCTGGACCTAGTGCTCAGGATAATTTCTTAATCACTGTGTTCTTGCCTCCCTTAAATTTGTCCCATACTTTCAAAAGCCAGCTTTGCTTTTAAAATGAAAACTTTGGCATTTATACCAACTTGTGCCAGTACAGGGGATAAATTATAAACCATACACTTTTAGTATTCAGAATGCATGTCTATATTTAAACATATTGTTGGGTTATTCTATTTCAAATAAAGGTGCCAACATTCAATATATTAAATTCAGCATTTCACTGGAAACTCCCTAAGATTTTGGATTACAGTGTCCACAGCTGTTGTCAAGAAAATATAACCTATATTTCATTGTTAGTTGAAGACTTTGTCTCAGAATTATCTTAGACAACAATGTACTTCTCAACCAAATAAAGCACCAAATAAAAATTGCTATTCTGGGTTTCTTCTTAGAGTTAAGAAAATTCACTTTCAGATACACCCTCCCCCCACACACATTAACTTACTGCTTTAAAAATCAAATAATTTCAAACTTTCAACAAGCTACATGTATTTTCTTTCTCTGTGTATAAATACATACACTCATGTAGGAAGATTAAAAAATAAATAAATAGGAAGAAAGAAAGAAAGAAAGAAAGAAAGAAAGAAAGAAAGAAAGAAAGAAAGAAAAGGCCCAGCCTTTCCCATTTATTTTCCTGATGTCATGGACACCCAAAGCTTAGCAGCAAATCTGACTCCAAGCACCAGAGCTTCCCCATGTAGCTTTGAGATGATGGGAGGCCATGACATCATCTGCCGTTTCTGTTTTTTTGTTTTGTTTTGTTTTGTTTTTTTGGTTTTTGTTTTTTTGCTGTTGTTGTTGTTCTTATTTGTATAGGGTAATTAAACTTAGGGCAATGCTGTTTTCCAAGCTCAATAATTTACCAGCACATGAGCAGAGACTTCCTACTTAGCCACAGTTTTGGCACAAGCCTCTTTGGTCTTCGTTTCTAGAACTTAGCTTCTTTCAATACATCACTCAAGTATTTCTGAGAACTCAGTAGAATTGAACCACATGTTTCCGCCTCCCTCAAGACAGGGGCTTTGGGTCTTCAGAGGCTGACAGACTAGCCCTGAAGCAGAGACAGAGTAGCTTTTTACAAAGCTGTGGTCTGGGAACATCAGACCTCCAGGGTGACTCCCTTCATGGTGTCAAAAACAAGGTAGGCTTTCTGCAGCAAAACTAAAACCAAACTATAATTGTCATGAAGAGTTTCCTAAAGAGTTAAAATTCAGAGTCATGCCTTAGAAGGCAACATACTTATGCTTCTCGAACTTTGGAATGGTGGGTGATAGTTCTGAGAGGCCTATTCTTGAGGTCAGCTCAGTGCCTCCTTCCCTGTCACACCCTAGGATTCAAGCTTCTTCTGTTTGTGCATGTTAACAGAGTACATGATGGACTCTTGTTGCTTTGTTTGAATTATTCTCAGTTTGCACGATCGTCCTACAAGAACAGCAATAATCTTGGAAGAGGAGGAAAATTAACCTCCCAAAATGTCCAAAGAGCTTAAAAAGATCTTTTGGCTGAAGTCACAAAGGCAAGGTGAAATGCAAGACTCCCAGTCCACTAGGATGCACTTAGGAGTCCAGTGCAATGAGTTTGACATTGCGCAGAGTTATAATCCCAGAAGCATAACAGTAAAATACCTAATGGTTCTTGAGGCAGCCATTAGGAACAGTAAGGAGTGAGCCATCCAAGAGATAACAGTCATTCATGTCTTATTTTGAGTTTGTTTGGGTTTGAGGGAGGTTTGTTGTTGTTTTGAGATTAAAGTCTCACTCTATACGCCGTGAGGATCTTCCTATCTTAAACTACAGACATAATCCACCATATACAGCTACAATCTATGTTCTAGACAGGCTGGAGGAACCCTCAGGTCCTCCTAGACAACCTGGAAGATCTACTAAGTTGGCCTTTAGACTTTTAGCAGACTAAGACCTATGTGCTCTGATTCCTCTAGGATCAGATGGCTGTTCCCTGATGTGCTTTTCTTTGCAGCAAGGATTGCAGTAGATGCTCATACTGTTCTCCCAGAACCCACATGGGCTGTAAAGGAGAGAATGTTGGACTGTACATGGTGTTCCTGGTACCCAAATCACTTGTTACATTCATTAAGTAACAGAACATGACTAGTCTGACAACAGCTATTGTGTAAATGAATAGAGAAGGAATGCCTCAAATTTCTGAACTGGTCACTATATATAAAAACAGAAAAGAAGGTACTTCTCTATTTCTCTATGTTCTATGATTTTGGATTGCATATATTTTACATTGTTCTTACGATTGACATTGATAATTTAAAAATTAAAGAAAGAATATATTTTAGGTCTTTGGTTACTTCTGATTCTTTGGAACCCTAGCATGTTTATAAAATAGAGGAAAAAGTTTTGCATCAAATGTTTCATAAATATCAAATATTTTTATATGATAATAAAATATACAATCACAGTTTTCCCAAAACCTATTTACTGTGTTATTCACATGTGTAACTTTTTAATTGTGCTGGGTATCGAACACTAGGTCTTTGACACTCTAGCATCATGTTTGAAAAAGTTTAAATTCTGTGAGTAAAATTATATCAGAGCAAAACCAAGGCATAGTAGAACAACATAACAGTTATATTTGATGCTCTTCCCCTCAGTTATACAAGGTCATGAAAACAGATTACCAGGGTTCCAGAGAGATGGCCCAGCAGTTAAGAACACCCACAGCTATTCTAGAGGACCCTGGCTTACCCCCCCCCCAGCACCCAAATGGGAGTTCGCAATCATCTGTTACCAAAGTTCCAGGTATGTTATCTTCTTCTGGCCTCTGTGGGTACAGCATGCATATGAACCACATAGGTGTATATGCAGACAAACACTCACACATAAAAGAAAAATAGATAAATCTTCTAAAAACAGTACATAAAATAAAAATAAGGCAATCTTTTAAAAAAGAGCACTCAGCTTAAAAAGAACAGAATATTGATTTTATAGGAAAATACTAAGCTACATAAACATGTGTCATGAGATATTTGCAATACAAACTGGTATATTATTTGGCCTAGAGGGACAGACAGGCATAGTCTATGCCAATCTCATTTTCAGAAAAAGCAATGGAGACAACCAGGGTTTAAACAGACCTACTGTATAATCAAGCGATTGAATCATATGCCACTAAGAGTAATGCATTGGTTTAAATTAAGCTTCTATGAAAAGACTTTTGTTCTTGGTGTATAAAGTAAATTCCAACATAAGCTTTAGTATTATTTTATGAGTTTCAAAGTGCTGGAGGGAAATTTTTACATTTACAGTATAAGTTTTTTAATCCTTTGGGATAAAACATTTAAGCCCTCTTCTAACTTCTGCTTAATAAATAGCTCTATTTAAAAATATCCATAAGCCTATTCATAAGCCATCTGTATACTTCTAAAGGTTCCTATCTATTCCTCAGTGCATGACCTCCACAATAATTTGGAATTAAGATCTGAAGACTATGGGGATGAGGGTCACAGACAGTAGGTGGAACCCACAGCTTAACATCAGGAATTATTTCCTTCTTTTTATTTTTCAACTGAAAACAAAACATGTCATAAAAAATATTTCTTTAAGTGGGGTATATAACAATTCCAGTATCTACCATTCATTCTGTGAATGAAGACTGTAGACATTATTCAATGATTGAATTTAATGGATTTGGTCCAAATCCCTGATCTCTAAGTTAATACTTTCTGGGTGGTGAAAAAAAAAAGAGGAATGATCAAAGGCAAAGTTGATGTTGAAAACAGGCGGGGGTCCTGGAATTGAATGAGAAAATGTATCCATGAGCCCTGGAAACTGGAAAGGATATGAGACTGAGGGCAAAAGTCACAGGTGCTGAGTACCAGAACTCTCCAGGGGCGGATCTGTGCCATCAACACCTAGGATTGCTTCTAAGAGCTCCAGTGTCTTTAGGTTGGCTTGTAGTGATAGCTGGACTTCAGTCCCAGACAGCTGTGATTCTGAATTATCTGCATCTCTAATCCATCTCCATCATTTCTGCCTTTTTTAGAAAGGTAATGTATGCCTCTATGCCTATCTCCTGCCCCACATCTTTGTATGATATATCCTCCTTTGGAGCAGAGTTTTTCAGAACAGAGCAGAATGTGATGTTTTTAGAGAACCAACTCCTCTATTAGATTCCGTGTACGCTGAGGTCCTTGAATACTTAGACTTGAGATCCAACCCATGTTTTCTTAAATTTCGTGTGATCTACTCTGAACTGCCTTTTAAAAGTGCTTTCACAGGACTGTGCTATGGTCTGGGACAGTAACAAAAATATATTAAATTCCTTTTTTTTCTTTGAAACGATAGTCACTAAACTTAAGCTATGATTACTTCTCATTCCAGGTGCCTGAAAAAGATAGAAAATGGCATTTCTTTTATGAATCTACAGGCTTCGAGCTAACAACAAAATTTGCTCATAGCATTTTGGCTTAGGAGACAGTGGAACCCAAGCCTACACTATGACCTTTCTAGTTTGATACTCAGTCCAGCCAAGGATATTTGCACAGCTATTTCTGTCTTTAAGTAGTATCACAGGTGACATCCTGAGGTTGTGAGAAAAATGTAATCAAACTCTGGTTTGAATCTCTCATGGCAATTTTAAGTACCAAAATGTGGAAAGAGTTGTAGCTTCCTTCATGGAAGATGCTGGGAGGTTTTCTAGAGTCCCAGTTCTCTGAAAACTATCACCTAACAAATAGAATGTATTAGAACAATTGGAAAGACTAAGCTTACATCAGACAAGGGTTGCCTTTTTAGATAAACTTAATGGTGGTAAAATCTTTAAAAGTAGCATTTGCAATGGTACTTACTCTCTACTCAACTTCAATTTCTCATGTGTGCTTTGGACTCTGGGTGCTGTAAGGTCAAGAAGGGAGAGTGCCTGAGTCCATGGAAAACAGAGAGAAGAGAGCACTTGGAATCTCTTCAGAAGGTGCACAGAAGTATAGTGGCACATCTGTACAAGGTGCACGTGTGCACAGCCTGCACTTGAGACATACACATCTGTGGGCGTTCACTGATGCATGGCACAGACAGCTTGTGTTTGGAGACAGGCAAGGCTGACTTCTCTCCAGCTTGAAGCTTGGAAACTATTCCCCTCAGACTGTTTGTTTACTACTTTTTGTGTTTGGAAGAAAATGCATGGAGTCTGAAGCTTTCGTTTCTCCCGTGCCAACACTAACGTGTCTTGTCTAACTTCATCAGTCTCGGTCTCTCCATTTTCTCACCCTTGTCCTGACACTTGTGCCCTCAAGGTGTGTAAACTTCATTTTTCATCGTCACTTTCGACATGTCTTTAAGTTTTATTAAAAATTTTAACTCATTTCCTTGTTTTTCACTGAAGACAAATCACTGGACAGAGTGATACTTTGTGAGCAGCCCTGACCACTTAGCAGGCAGATGGCCAGCTCATGCTTTAATGTACTGAAGAGATTTGGAGGCTTTAGGGACCTGTCCTAACCCTGCTCTACCACTGCTTGATGTGGAGAGTCATGGCTCCTTTTCAGACAGAACGGTGAGATACGTGATAACGAAGTGCATCTGTCCATCTTACAGACACTCTTTTTTCTCCAAAGCATCTCCACAAAGCTTCTCTGTCCACTTTCTAGTTTTGAATGGAAAATAACTTTCACACCTGAATTGACA
The DNA here is from genome assembly GCF_004785775.1 of Grammomys surdaster. Taxonomy (NCBI): domain Eukaryota; kingdom Metazoa; phylum Chordata; class Mammalia; order Rodentia; family Muridae; genus Grammomys; species Grammomys surdaster. Next base: position 1,834,613 of record NW_021605171.1, on the reverse strand, counting down.
GATTTGTAAGCTGCACCTATGTGTTTCTCTTATGTAATTTAATTTGTGTGCTTGATAATCTAGTAAAAAGGCACCACACTTGAGGCAAGATGATTCTTCCATAAACTTTGGAACTCTACCGAGTTTAATAACCGTGTCTATGCCTTACATCTGTCCATCCTTCTGTGATGTTGGCAATGCTGACAGCAAGAGAAGACTTTGGCTACATGTAAAAGTTCCACCCTGCAAGGACAGCTTAACCTTCCTGATGGTAGATGATGCCTTTCTTCTTGCTCTTTACAACACAGTGACAGGACATATTTTTGTGAAACAGTAAGAATTTTTTTCACATGGGTAGAAATGAAGAAGGTAAATGTCATTCTGTGTTAGTTGAGAGGCTTTTCAAAGGGCATTCAAAATACTTTATATCTTGAAACAATGGTGTTTCATCAACTGTATTTAATAGTTCAGATTAAGGGCAGTTTATTTCCTGTCTTCTATTTTATTCTGGGAGAGGAGTTTCGTGACTGCCCGTGGAAACTACATGAACTATTTATGCTCCTGAATACTTTTGAAAAATATAAAAATAATAAAATATAAATATAAAATAATATAAATAAAAAAATATAAAATATAAAAAATATATAAAAATTTAAAAACTCCCATGACTTTGTCCCCTAGAACTGATACTTACAAAACACTGTAATTTTAAAGAAGTAATTCTTTTAAGACTTTCTAACAAGCACTCGTGAGAGTGGAGTTACAGGTGAGACATCTTGTGAGCTAGTCTCGGTGCTTCTGGGGGTGGCATGCCTGCTATGCCAGGGGCTGGATTGGCACAGAAGACTCACACCAAAGTGTTGGCCATATTTTTTCTATTCTACTCAACCAGCTTGAAGAGTGAATTTAACACAAAAAAATGTCATCAATAGCCAAGTCTGATGATATAAGGTATTTCATTAGCAAACACTTCATTCCTGAACTGGTGGAAATGTCCATATGTCTATCTTATCCAGAGAGGCATGCCATTGCTTAGGGAGACTGTTTTATAGGTGATGATTCATATAATTCAGAAACCTATAACACTAGTCAGGCAACAGTTAGGGGTTATAAATGTAATTTCTCTTCTACATAAGAAAACACTCAGCCACTGCTCTTTTAAAAGGTAATGTGTTTATTTCTGAATGACTTTAAAGATTGATATTTAGACATTAACCTAGGTACTGTTTCTCTCAGGGAAAGAAACGGTGAGATGAAAGAGAGGAACATTCCTAGAAATGAGTGTTTGACCTGTGTGGTCCTTACAGTAAATTATACTAATTCTAAACTTCTGTTTATGTGTGGCCCTTTAAGGCTGATAGAACTTTTCCATTCAGTGGGCAGGTGGATTTCCTGTAGGACCCCAATTGCCTGAAGAAGTATGTTGTTTTCTTGTGTTTCCATTACAACATTAGAGACTAAGAGGGAATCCTCTGTGGTATTTCACATAGGTCGTGGATCTTTTATCTATAGGTTGTGTTTGTACTGAGAGGTGAATATTAATAGCTACTGGTGGTAGAGTGACAAGGGGGGAGTTCCCTGTGCATGGGCGGATTAACCTTTCAAAATACATGTTTCTATTTAAACCACTTAGTTACTGTTTGATTGGAGCTCTGAAGACAAGGACGCTGTTACACCCCGCTGTGCCCTACCAAGATCCGAGAGCAACGTTCATATAGAGCATGGTGAGTGATACAGGACGTATGCCTTTGCTTTCAGTTTGCTTGAGTATACACTAATGTTCTTCATGAAATGCTTAAGCCTTTCCTTTTGAAATCGTGTGCGTGCGTGATTATGAGCTCAGGACTATAAGTAATCAGAACTCAGGACTATGAGTGCTCCAAGTGGGAAATGACATGGAATGTGTCGCAGGTGTAATAATGTGTGATGTTTCCCTTTAAAATATTCATTTTAGAGCTTTGCCATTTAGGTATTTCATCCAGACTACATAGGTTATTGAAATGAACTCCTTGCTGTGTGAGCACAATTTAGATCAAATTCTATAAATGGCAACTAGTTTAAGTAAGCATATGAATAATTTTACTCCAGTCACATTCTGAGGCTGCTACAGAGTTTAGCAATGCTGATTATATAGGGCTCAATGATAGCATCATTCAGTGTGATCCATAGCTGGGGAACTTCTCCATTACATTCTGCATATTACTATGTAATCACATTAATATGGACTTCTAAAATAATTTTTTTTAAAGAATAAACTTACTAGGCTTATTTAGTGAGTCTTTTCAAAGGAAATTAGAAAATATTTTTTCTAGGAACAGTTTAAATATGCTCTCAAAGGAAAGTTATTTTAGGAGTGGATAGAAAGAGGTAGGCTAGTTGTCTGTGGGCATCGTGATGCTGTTTCATTAAGCTGCAAGCACAGCCAAGGAATTTCTTTATAAGAGATGCTGAGAGGCATCATCCTTCTTGAGATATCAGGAAGCCCTGAGTGCATTCTGATACTTGGTGAGGCTTCCACAAACTCATTCCTACAGCTCACAACCTCCAGGGGCTCAGACACAGACAAGAAACAGGTACTAAAGTATTTGTAGAGTGGATCAGTCTTCACAAACTATTTGTAATCAATATTTGGAAACATTAAAATTACAAACCGCACCATATTTTATAGTTAAAAACCCTCCTCATGCCTTCCTTTTGGCCTCCTATGTGCCTGCCTATCCATCCCTGACATACTTGTCTCTACTACAGATTCTTCCTGCTCTCTGCTGCCATGAAGTATACTTTTCATTAAGATACCATAGCCTCTAGTACGACCTCCCCATTAGATTTGTAGCCATTGTCCCAGTTTCCATGGTATGAGTGAGGCACAAGAAAGAAATAATTTTTAATCACAACAAGCTTAGTGTTAGGTTCTATTACTTCTGTAAAAAGCATCTAAACTCCATAATGGGCGAGGAGATGATTAGACCAGTGTAGAGGAACACACTGCTATGTTCCTGAAAAAGCTGCTGGATTTCTTTAGGAAAGGAGGACGAGAGGCATGAGGAACAAAACACAGAACTGCTCGAGTTTCTTCACCTGAACACTTCCTGATAATGATAACTTGGACCTTATTTTAACTATTTTGGAGTAGTTTTCTTTAGTTCTCTACACTTTAACTCTTTAATTTATATGGTTAATTTATAATTAATTCATTTATTGTCTGGAATTATGATGGTTCTGATTTTTAAATGAATTTATTTCATAAAGGATGAGTTCTTACGATGGAAGAAACTCACTATCTACACATATGCCTTTAGCTTTAAATAAAGAAACAAAAATCAAAGTATCCTTCCTTGAAATTGTGTAAGACATGAGAAAAATCAATTTTATTTAAATTAAAATATTTTCTAAATCAAATATCCTCGTAATTTTAATATAAAAACACCACGAGGACCACCATGCCTGCAGTAGATGAGAAGCTCAGCCCAAACAAATGACTTTCTCGGTGGATCTGAGACTCAGAGTTCTCAGACAGAAGAACCACTACTGGCACCGTCCATCCACAGCTAATAAACTCTCCTAGCAAGCACTCAAGACTAAGCAATTTTTTTTGTCCTTGCTGATCTGAAATGAATAAATGCTACAGGAAAACACTCTCCTCTAATGCAGACTGGAAGAAAGAAGCTAAAGAGATCGATCTGATGGGAGCTTGCCCCTCCCATTCTTTTGAACCTCATCTCAAGTTCAAAATAGGCAGAAGGTTTCCTACAGATATAAGTGAATACAGATAAGTGCAGTGGGCTAGGTCCAGGTGACTCTCAGGGGATGCCACTCTTGCTGTGCTCACTGTGCTCAGCATCATTTTTGAGGTGTAGCTATGTTTTTTTTTCCTCCCAATTTTAGAGAGTATTTTGACATTATTCACATATTCTCACTTGGAAAGTTGTTCATTTTTTTTTCTGAAAAAAAAAATAGCTTTCATCATTGAATTTCCAAACAAAACAAGTAAACTAGTTGTGGCAGCCCATGGATATAACTCCAGCAATCAAGAGATGGAGCAGAAGGGTGAGAAATTTATCCTCCACTGTGTAGCAAATTCTAAGCCAGCCTGGGATAGAGGAGACCTTGTCAGAAACAAAAATGGTAGATTGTTGGACACCAAATGTACTCAGTGGCTTGCTATTATTGTTGTTAGTCTGTTTTTGAGGCTGTAATTTAATTTTATTTTCCCATTCCTTTTTCTCCCATCAAATCTTTCCATATACAATTCCCCCATCTCTTTCAAATTATATTCCTAAATATAACCAGCTCAGTATGTATGTTGTTATCTGTATGTATGTTTTCAGGGCTGATTGACACCGGATAACCAGTTGGTGTGCTCCTCCCTAGGGAGGACCACCTCTCCCATCCCCAGCTTTCCGTAATTGCCTGTAGTTTTTAGTGTAGTGCTAAGACCTCAGGGGCTTTTCCCCACCCATATTGCCTTGCATGTTGGGTTGACATTGTTCGGCTCACATTTTGGTCCTCTGCTCATGTTGATGCAATATTATGGGTGTAGCTTCTTATATTAGTAGAAGACACAGTCTCACAGCAAACTCCCTGATCCTCTAGCTCTTACAGTCTTTTAACCATCCTCTTCAGTCATGTTCCCTGAACTGTATCTGCAGGAGTGTTTTCTAGATATATCCATTGTGTCTAGACTCCACAACTTTGTGTTTTGATGGGTTATGTTTTGTTATTGACGGTGGTGTTGGTGGTGTTTTGAATAGTGTTCTTCCTCTGTTGCTAACAAGTTTCCTTAATGGGTGTAAAGATACATGTGTGGCATAAGAACAATGTTTATAAATCTTTGTTAGGGATTATGTTGGTTTAGTAAAGTAGTAGTTGTAGATTCTGTGACAATAATTCCATGACTTCACTAGTACTGAGCAGGTAGCTAGGTCCAGTACGAGGCATGGTTTCATTCTTATTGAATGGGTCTTAAGTTCAACTAGAGAACTTTTGGTTACCACCAATGAATGTGTTTCACTACTGCATGTGTAAAGTTTTTGTGTTATGCTGGCCATTGACGTAATCATAGGGATCATAGGTGGGTAGGACTATTGGTTTCTTCTCTCTTTTAGACCCTTGAATGGCACTGTATGGTATCAGGAAAGCTAGTCTTCAGGGTGGGGACATTCAAATCAGTTCTAGTTCAGGGGCCTCTAAGCCCTATTTCTGAAGTACATGATATCTTCAGCAATAGAGACTTCTCATCACCTTTGGTGGTGGGATTCTAGGGTGGTAGCCTAGGGGAAAAGCAAAAGGCTGTATGTTTTGGGAGTATCTTAGACAGCCATAAGAGGCCTTCTTATGTCTGTATTGGTGGTTTTGTTTGGTGATATTTTGTCTTTTGGGAGAGAATACCATAAGCCCAGATGATAAAAGTTCTTTAAAACTGAATATGTATATTTATAAAGTAAATTACATACATTGCAGAGATTTTTGTCAGTAGTTAATAGTATAACTCCTTGTTGTTATTTTTTGCTAATTCCATCCTTTGTCTATATTTACATTTCTCCTTAGGGAAGGATACCCCCTTTTCGTGTTACTTCATCAGATCACTTGTATCCTGATATTTCCTTTTTTCCTTCTCCCACATTCTTCTGTATCTACCCCCTCCCCAGCCCTACAGTACCCTGTTTTCCCATTTCTCTATTCTGAATAACAATACTATACTATTTCCTTCCTGTTGCTCCTAGCCATGGTCTTGTTTTATTCTCTTAATTTTGGTAGTTGAGTAATATCTCATTGTACATATGTAACACATTTTCATTATCTATTTATCAGTTGGAATGCATTTAGGTTGTTTTCATTTCCTAATTATTGTGACTAGAGCAGCAATGAACATGTTTGGTAGCTATTGGTTTCCGTGGAGATATGCCAAAGAGTGGTATGGCTGGGCCATATGGTAGCTTTATTTTTATCTTTTTGGGAATTCTCTGCACCGATTTCCCTAATGGTTGCACCATTTTGCAATCCTCCCAACAGAGAACGAGGCTCCCTTACTCCTGTTTCCCCTCCAGTATTTGTTGGCAGTTGTTTTCTTGATTTTTGCAATTCTGACTGGTGTAAGATGAAATTCTAAAGTGGTTTTCATTTGATTTCCATATTTACTGAGGACAATGAATTTATTAAAACACATTTCTTAGCCATGTTTACGTCTTTTGGGAACTCTTTCTTCAGACTCCAGGCCCATTTTTTGAATGGGTCATTCATTTTGTTTGGGTTTGACTCTGTTTTTCAAATTTGTTGTATATTCTCAATATGATCCTCCGGCCAAGATTATTTCCCATTCTGAGGACTTTCTCTTTAGAAGGTTGATGATTTCTTTAACTGTTTTAGTTTTTGTTTAGCTTTTTAGTTTCAGGAAGTCCACTTGTAAATTGTTGGTGTTAATGCTTAAGCAAATTGAGTCCAGATCAGGAAGCCCTTCCTACACCTCTGTTCCACAGATTACTGCCTAGGAATACATAAGACTGCTTCAAAAACCAAACACAGTAGATTTCCCTGCACCTACACACACTCTAGTAGAACTAAGTGTATCCAGTGGGTTCTGAAAGAAGAGCACATGATATCAGGGAGGAACAATAGGAGAACTTTCAGGGTGAGAAAGGGACTAGATTTTATCAATATACAATGTGTGCATGTATGAGATTCTCAGGCAATAGAAAGCAAAAGTGTATTAAAATTAGAGACACATTATTCAGCTTCAATGGGAAATGTGCATTCTCTTTGAATATTCATTGAAGGATGAAATATAAACATATAAATAGTATCAGAACCAATTGACTTATGATAAAAAGAAACATGTCTGATATAGACAAATTAAATTTTGCCTAAATATAGATTAGCATAGGAAAATCAATCTTCAATCAGAATGTCTGTTTGTTTGAAGAAATGAAATAATATTTTAAGATAACAATAAATATTTAGATATAATTATTCTGAGAGCAGCTAGCTTGTAAAAGTCAAAGAATGGATTCAGAACTTGGCACCCATCCTAGCCCTCATCTCCAGGAGACAGCTTTCATCAGTGCGGTCTGAGATCAGCCATCATTTCTGATGGCCATAACTGACTTGTCTTTCACTGATTTTCATTTGGAACTGAGAGACACAGCTTTCACTCTTTTGTGGCTCTGTGTAGAACCCAGACTTTGTTCTCCCAGCTTCAATTCTTTGTGTTTACTTCTGTCCATCAAAGGATGAGCACCTGAGTAGTATTAATCTGCAAGGTGCTTTCTGTGTGGCTCTGGCAGTTACACTGTGTACCATTGATTGACTTTTTAGTGATGACAATTAAAAACACATGATAGTCTTCATCTTAAAATGTTTAGTGAAGGTTAGAATATCTAGGTACACCATAGAGCCTTGTCTTAGAGAAATAGTAGCCAAGCAAATAAGCTGGGGCAAGGTTGCAGCAGAGTGATGGATGGTACAAAAGAATACCTAGATCAATCCCTAGCCTCATAAACAAACATTGGCCCAGCCTGGCCTTTACCAACATCCTTTTCAAATGGATGGGAATGTGTCTGGAGGAATGGATACTGTTAGCAAGAGGCTAAGGATGGAAGTGGGGCTGGCTGACCTGTCATAGATATGAAAACTACTCATGACAGGTTTTACCTGAGCTGTACATCCATAGAGAAGACCCGTTTTCATTCCTGGTCTAACATTCCTGACCTTCCTCATAGTAGTCCACATTCATCAATAATTACATGCATGATAACATTTGTGTCTCTTAAAATTCACTTTCTCTACAGGCTTTTAAGTGTGTTTTGACACATCAAATACAGTTTAAGTTCTACCCTATCTAGAATTTTCAGTTCACCAGGAAAGAGCAATCAAATCATCTGGTAGTCAGGGGAGCTGAAGGCTGTTTTTAAATGGACCATCCTGTTTCACTATCAGGCTCCTTCTTTTGAAAAAGGCATTATATCTGCTTCACAGACTGAGCTTAGTATAAATGGCAGATAGCTAGTTGAATGTAAGAAACAAGGTGAGATCATACCTTTGATTTTAAATCTAATCAACCTTCCATTAAAATGCTTAAAGGAATGAATTTGTAATTAGAAAAAACTTTAATTAAAATTGCTCAATAAAAATCTTCAATGTAAGAGTATTTCCGAGGAGAGAGCAGAACTAAGACTAAGAATAAGGAGACACTTATCTTTCTGCAGATGAGGGAATCATTCCACACACAAGACCTATGTCATAGACTAGAAATCAGTCGGTGATGTGTTTTCACTAAGCCCATGTGGACATCAGTAGGATTTCAATAATCCTCGCTTCACTAACTCTCATGACTCTCAGTATTGGAACAAATTTTCAATACTGCCTACAGATTATAACTTCTAGTAACTAGGGTGAGAGACTTGGAGTTCCCTAATTGCTGCTCCCTGATTTCTGGGCTTGGAAATATTTGGAATTATAATCCTCCAAGTGTCCTTTTTCTTAGGTGAACGAAATGAAGGTACCCTGATGTGAGTGAACTATGGAGAATCTGTGGTAGCAAAACTTGACTGATACAAAGCAAAATGATTTCTTAGAAGGAAACAGGTGTTAAAAGTCCCCTGATTTAACACCTTTCTCAGAAATATGAAATGGAAAAAAATACCTCAAACTCAAACTGTAGCTCTTTGGTTATTTCTTTTGATTTATCCAAATGATGTGTAGCCAAAGATCTCTCATTTTTAATTTCCCTTGAGCCATTACTGTAAATGAGACAGGTGTATAAATTGCCTTCCCTTCAATTTCTTCCACACTACAAGCAACTTCTGTGCTAGCTAAGTGTGAGAATTCTGTTGACTAGAGGCAGTAAATGAATGAGAGTATAGAAGAAATACCCTTTTATTGCTGTTGTTGACTGACATTGTCATGTTTTTAAAACTCTAACAAGGTAGGGTGGTGTCCTCCTGCAATCCTAGTACTCAGGGGACAAAGGCAGGTCAAACAAGAGTACATGGGCAATTAAGCTACATAGTGAATCTGAGGCTACCCTGAGCTACACAGGGAGACACTGTTTACACACAAGCAAAGCTGGGCACTTGCCTTTACTTTCATGGAAATATTCTGAAATATTGGAGTGGTGTCTTAGCTTTGTGCTTGCAAATTTTGTTATGTTTAATAGTTCATTGTTGTTTGAAACATATTAAATTAATAGTTTAAAAACATATTAAAAACAATATGTTTTATTTTTCTATGCAAGTGTACAAGAGTGAGTACACACATACACAACTACTGTGTGGGGCTCTAGTTATAAGGCTTCTTCAACATACAAACAGGTTATTTCACGTATGAAGAATGATTTAGACTAAACATAGTATTTAAGGTATTATTAGAGAAATGTTTTCTAAATTCTGTACTAGATGTGGTACAGCTACGTACATTACTATCTGCTGCCATATTCAGTGTTCAGTTCATTCATTCCTTGTTTCTACAGTACTTATGTAACCCAAGCACTGTGTACTGGACGTTTGCTTGTGACAGAATGAGCAACTGATAGAATTTATAGTCTACTGCAGAAAAATGATCTAGAATCGACAATGATATGCTCTGAAAGAGTAAAATCAAAATCCATACTGCTCAGAGGACTGAGCAAGTCAAAAAAAGTGCACATTATTGGATTGACAGAGACCCAGGAGAGATTATTTTTTGTGGGAAGAATGAGTCCAGAGGGAGCAGGGAGTACAGTGGAAAGGAGCACTCACCTTGGAGGGATTTGTCATTAGCATGACTGGGAGCAGAGATGACAAGTATCTGGGAATAGCAGAGTCTGGGATTCTAAGCCTTTCAGCTCTCTTAACAACTCTGTCACTGTGACAGAAGACTATACGGCTTTTACTATGTGTAATGGGGGGAGAACAACATGAGCAAATGTGTTTTTGTTGGTTTTTTTTTGCTTTATTTTTTTTTGCTTTTTTTAAAAACTTTTTATTGGATGTTTTATTTACATTTCATATGTTGTCCCCTTACCCCATCTCCCACCCACCCAGGAACCCCCTATCCCCTCACCCCTCCTCCTTCTTCTCTGTGGATGTAACCTCTATCTACCCCCCACTCCCACCTCCCCACCCTCAAAATTCCCACCCCCTGGGGCATCCAGCCTTCATGAGGTCAAGGTTCTCTTCTTCCACCTATGCCCAGCAGGGCCCTCCACTCTTCAGTATTCAGCTGAAGCCATGGATCCCTCCCTAAGTGCTCCCAGGCTGGTGGTTTAGACCCTGGGAGCTGTGGTTGGTTGGTATTGTTGCTCTCCTCATGGTGCCACAAACCCTTTCAGCTCCTTCAGTCTTCACTCTAACTCCTCCATTGAGAACCTCATGATCAGTTCAATGGCTAGTTGTGAGCATCTGCCTCTGAATATGTCAGACTCTTGAAGGCCTCTGAGGAGACATCCATATCAGGCCCTTATCGGCATGCACTTCCTGACTTCCACATCAGCATCTACCTTTGGTGACTGCACATGGGATGGATACTCAGGTGGAAAGGTCTTCAAATGGCCCCTCCTTCAGTTTCTGGCCCTCACTTTGTCTCCATATTTGCTCCCTTGAGTATTTTGTTGCTCCTTCTAAGAAGGACCGAATCACCCCCACTTGGTCTTCCTTCTTTATGAGCTTCATGTCTTGGGCATTTCAAGGTTCTGGGCTCATATTCAATAATCAATGAGTGAATACCGAGCAAATGTGTTTTAAGAAGATGGTTGTAACATAAAAAAACAGATAGAGCTTGGGCAGAAAAGTCAGGGTGTACTCACAGTGCCAAGTGTGGATAGTATTGTCAGTGGTTTGACCACACTAGAGAGTCATTGTTTCTTATCTCCCAACTTGACAAATCATTAAATGCACATAAAAGTTTGACATATTAGATTGCGATTCTCAGATGGTGCTAATTCTGCTTTGACAGCCAGCAAATACGAAAACCAGCAGCATCGGTACTATTCAGTGAGGATCCTCACCCAGTTTCAGGTTCTGACCATAGATTCTTGGAAGCAGTAGTCTAGAGGTTTACACTTCTAGCTCCCTTAGAGATGATTCAATTAGACGTGATTATAAAAATTGACATCCGGAAAGTAAGAGGCTTAAGATTTTACATTTAATTTAAAAATGTTTAATTTAACAAGTTAATGTAACATTAATTTATTTAACAATTAGGCCAGAAATGCACACGAAGAAAAAAAACCCCTCTAATTTCTAATCTACTATGTGTTTTTCCCCTGGTCACATCACCTTTTACTTTTCTTTATTTTGTTGATAATGACAGAAACCAGTGTTGCTTATTCTCATCAACATATTGGCATCAAATATTTTATGCTTTGAAATTTGCAAAAATCCACCCACAGAAGTTACTAGGTAAAATGCAAGGTAACTAAACATTTCGACTGCTGTGCCTTCTTCTTGTGGCTTTATTTCTAAGTGAATTTAGTGAATAAAGAAGACAGATTCATTTATCCATTTACTGCAGCCATGTGACCAGTTGTTGATGTTAAGCTTCCTGATTCTGCAAGTATCTGCCCATTCCTGGCTGAATCTGTTCTACTTCTTAGTCTCCAACAAACCATGGACAAAACACATTCTCTGTTCCCTCTCTACAACATAGAAATGGCACAAAGGGCAAGCCATATGTTCATGGTTAAGATGGTTCAATCCTCTGTGTGTGTGTGTGTGTGTGTGTGTACATGTATTATGTGAGTGTGTTTTGCATGTCTGTGTGTATGTGAGTACAACTGCTCATGTGTTTGTAAGGAGAACAGATACAAAGATGTCATGTGTCCTTTTTTTTGTCACTCTCCACAGTACTCCTCTAAGACAGAGTCTCTCAGTCACTCAGGAGCTAAGATGGAAGCTGACAAGCCCCATAACCCTCCTGTCTCTGCCTCTCTCAGCTCTTGGGTTACAGATGTGCATGGCCATCTCTGGTGTTTGATGTGCTTACTAGGGATTGGAACTCAGGTCCTTCTTCTTGCGTGGCAAATGCTTTCTCACATGAGCGCTCTAGAAACAACCAGTTCAGTTTTTCCTACCTTTAAAATTTGAACAGTGAATTTACGAAGAACCAGTTTTGTTTTTCTTCCCAAGCTATTTGTGAATATATGTTTTTTGTAATTAACACTAATTAAGTGACATGTATGTGTATTATGTTGTGTGTAACCAAAAAAGTAGGATTATTATGTCTATACAAGCTAACTTGTATACCTGGGAAATTTTCAATAAAGGTAGTAATCAGACTTAATTTGAATGCAATTGAAAAATATCATAAAAATCTGTAAGCACAATGTGTTCAGAAATCATTGTTGTTTTCTTATGAAGAAACCAAAATTAGAATAAACAAGATTGATCAGAAGCCCAGATCAGAAGCATACTAGAAAAAGGATGCATATATTTAACTATTTAATACAGTAAAATAATATTGACATATTACTCTCATTGTCTTAACAATGTTTTATTAATTTTCTACTTGTGAATCTTCTTTGTGGTCTGTTAGAAAAGTTTGATGCATATTCTTTATTTTTTATTTTTTATGTTTGAGTGGTGGTTTGCCTCTGTGTGTGTGTGTGTGCATGTGTGTGATGTGTGTGTGTATGTGTGTGTATATGTGTGTGTGTGTATGTGTGTGTGTGTGTGTATGCCTTGCATGTGCCTGATGTTTACCAGAGTCCAGAAGTGAGCAACAGATCCTGAGCAACCGATCCCATGTAACTGGAGTTACAGACAATTGTGAGCCACCACATGGGTGCTGGGTCCTCTGAGAGTGCATCCAGTACTCTTAACTACTGCCAAAATGCCATAAAAAATTCAGTGACTGTCCTTATATATAAAAATATGTGAATGAATATATATGTATTTTCAACACAGTATTTTTTAGAATTTTTAGCAGCTATATGTACAAATGAGGATAAATTTTTAATGATGGCTTAGTGATTACTAAAGATGCATCAGAAAAATATACTGAACCTGGTTAACATTTAAATTTAAATTTAGCAAAGGCAGATTCTGAAATGAAACAGGCTTGCTAAGCAAGTATAATGAGCTACAAATGGAACACCCCAGAGAGAAGCACATGTTGTTAAGATAAAAAATCACTTGTCAGCATCAAGTACCTCCTGTCTTAAGTAAAGGTGTCATGCCTTTTATGATATTTATATTCTAACACATTCTGACAATATAGCATAGACTTGATCAGCACAGCATATTTCCAACAATGTGTCTATCCTCTAAGTTTAAATTATCTTGGAACTTGATTGTGTAAACTTCTGCTTAAACAATCAAACAACTTATGATCTTCACTGATGTACTGAACTTCATCCAAGAATCCAAGGCAAATTTTGGTTAAGTTAAACACAAAGTCCCATCTGCTTCTAGCAATACAGAGATTCCTTTATGAAAAGGAGGAAATGGGTGGGAGAAGACAAGAAGAAATTAATCAAACGATGGGAAGAAAGAAACTTACTTGCTTTTAGCTTGAGTGGATGTTGTCAAACACTTGGGTATCTTTCCTCCTATTGTCTTTAGTGCTAAATCTTTTGGTCCTAAAAATTATATATGACTTATAATTTATTTCATCATAAAAACTAAAATTTGAAGCAACTTTAAATTAAGTTTTAATCTTTCTGGTTCCCTGTTTCATTGACCAAAAAAAAAGCAAAATTAAACAATGTAAATACTAAAAACCCGAAAAAACCACAGAGGAAGCCTTGGACATCCCTCTGAGACCAACCATGAGGCCTTGCCACACCCATAGGTCTGAGGCATTGGACCTTTGACATGGCCACGCCCATGTCAAACAATATAAATGGCAGTGACACATGGCACTAAGTGCCTCTACTCTTAACTAACAATAATGTTTATCTTCTATTTCATTATAACAGTTAGCATATGATCATTTTATATTGTTAAAGCAGAAAGACCTTACTCTGGCCCATACTGGGATATGAAAACAAGAAACCCCTGATTTACAACCTCTAAGGCTTATCTCTTTATTGTTCTCGACAGGATATTGACTTGTTCAAGGCCATTTCCTATAGCCTTACCTGAAATAATTAGCAAAAAAATCTTAGAAATAATAATTCATATCTACTGATACACATCAATCTGTGTCAATATGCTCATGAGTCAAGATAGTGAACTGACCTACCTCCTCAGAAGAAACCAAAATAACATGACTGCTGCACAGACTTCATCTTTGCAACTTGCATTACTTAGGGAAGTATGATACTGTGTTCCAATTTTTAAAATTATACAATATTAGTTACCTACCAGTCAGGCACTCAGCTAATGGCAGTTCTGTGAGGGCTACACTCATCACCTCTACTTATAGAAGAAGAGATGGAGAGGTCTGAGAAAATGAAACTTCTCAGCATGTTGCTATCATATGTTCTAGAGGTGATATTAGAAAAGGCTAGTAAATTGACAGTATCTTTGTTGGAGAGGAACCAGATGTATCATGGGAAGACCTCTGTTAGACCATGTTATTCATAAAAGACACAAGCGCTTCTGGGCAAAAATAGTAGCTTCTTAGATGGTCCTGCAGACAGGTGAAGTGGTTTGATACACAATCATACCTTGGTTCTCACATCATTTATTTAGCATTCACATCCAATTTTAAATTTTTACTTATTTTTCTAATTGACAAAAAAAGTTACAGGTTTCTTTATGGCATCTTCATGAATTTTTTTTTTTTGGCTGACCCTTCTATACCTCAAGCACAATTGCTCCTGCCCCTCCCCCCCAGAAAAATCCCCATTTTCTGTTTTCAGCTTGGTTATTTCATTTCAGATCTGATTCAAGTATGTAAAACATTTAATAAGGTTAAAATATCTTGAATTACATTGAATAATAAATGATGGACCTATAATCAAAGATAGTTGTCATGTTCTCCTAGTACCAGTGAGCCTGTGATGCAGGACTCCTGCCTGGGGTTTACTCTGTCTGTCTGTCTGTCTGTCTGTCTGTCTACAAGTCTTCATACCACTCAAGAGAACTTCAGTAAGTTCATGATCACTCAGTGTAGGGATTGAGTGAAGTTCTGAGTGAATTTGTATTGTTTGACATGGGCATGACCATGTCAAAGGTACAATGCCTCAGACCCATGGGCGTGGTAAAGCCTCCTGGTTGGTCTCACAGGGATGCCCAAGGCTTCCTCTATTCCAAATGAGAATTTTGACAGTGTGCAGATAATGTCTAGCTAGTGTTCTCTCAGCTTCACCCTAGGTTTTTACACCCTGAAGACTACTCTCCTACATAGACTTCTGCTAAGATGAGCCAAACCTGCCGTCTTGTTCAGCTGCACGTAATAGCCCTGCCTCCTTGTTTATCTGAATGCAATAGCCCTGCCTCTCTAGTCAACTGTATAAAGTAAACACAGAGCTTTCTAGGTGCTGCAGCTTCTACATCAGAGAGCCCAGTCCACCTGATCCCAGCTTTTATGTGTCTGTATGTCTATACTTTCTCCATTCCCTCGTGACTTCTAGTCATCATTCCAACACCCAAGCCATGCAAGGACATAACAACCCAGCTATATGGATTCTGTGCTTCATTTGCTTCGTGAAAATTTATTGAGGAAAACGTATCACTACAGTTGTTTGTGTAGCAACTTGAGGTTACCCTAATCTGGTAATTAGTGCAGATGAATTCGCAAGTTTTTCCTTTCCACCTGCCAAATAATGTGAGCCCATTGCCTATGCTATATCTTTTGATGAGGTGTCATTTATAATGTAAACATTACTGTTAAAATAAGTATGCTTGTATTTCAAATTTAAAATATCTCCTGTAGAACGTGCAATTATGGAGGGATAAAAACGAAAAACACAAGTCTACCGCTCAATCAATATCTGACTGGTTGTTTGCCTCCCTGGGCTTCCTTTGCTTCCTTTGGCAACTGCGGGTAGTAGAGTTCTTGATGCCTCATTTAAACTAATAGCACACTTACGGGCTTTGTTACAAACTTATTTATTAATTAATTTATATATTTAAAAATCCTCATCTTCTAGAACTGCCAGGATAGGCCTTCTTGCCCTCTTTGTCAGGTATCTCTGGCCTTTCTCTTCCATGAGTGTGGGGAATTGTGTAACATCTTTGAAGCATCACACAAAGAAGAGAGGCAGTTGTGCAATTTTGCATAATTAAAAGGGAAAAAAAGCTATACTAGTTGGTGGTCCAGTTCTTTCAACAGTCCCCAGAGGCATCTGCTTTCATCTAGGAACTGGCTGCCATGGTGGTAACAGATGACTCTTAAACAGCTGTCACAAGTCAAAACCAAAATGAAACAAAAAGCCACCCTCCCACACTGCGTCTAGGTAGCTTGCCAATAGGTAAAGTGAGTCCTTCTCAGAGGCCTGGGATGAGCAGACTTTGGGGGGCAGTTTTTATAATCCGACAGGAACTCAAAAAACTCAGACAACCTGCCCTTGTGATTCCCAGAGAGCCAACTCCCCACATTTTCTACAGGGATCATAACAATTACTAGTTTCCAGGGACATTTTGAATGCGTTAATTGCCTGCAGAAATTAGCTTTCAAAATGTACACAATTCGTCTAACTCTTCAAGTATAAGTGTCTGCTACGTACCATCTGAGGCACCATGTTGCCTGTGTAGCTTTGTAGATTTTAACAGTTTGAATAACTATGTTGCAATTAGTATCAAATAGAAAAAAGTGGGAAGTAAAAACTGTTTATTTATTTATTTATTTATTTATTTATTTTAGTTGTACCGTCACTAATTCTTCTGATATCCTAAAAATCATGGAAATGATTGCCAACTCCCATTGAACAAAACCTGGAGTAAACGGCATTCTGGGAAGAAAGGCCTTGGTGCTGGGTGGTTAGGAAGTTCTGGACAGCTTGTCGCTGTGGTGTGGTAATTGAATTGCAAACATGTCAGTCTGACAGCTTTAACAGTTTATGCCTTGAATGTTGGAATGTCCAGCCTTCTTCTCCTTGTTACTGGACAGTTTCTCTTTGTCATCAGAGTCTTTCTTAACTGAAAGCCCGAGCCTTTGTTTATACCCAGCTCTTTACCTTGTCACTGGAGCACACAGACGACACACTTGTGGTCTCTCTTCTCATGACTGACACGCTGGAAAATAAGTCATGAGACTAAAAACACAACTTTGGATGGAAAATGCATCTAACAGGTGGTTTTCTTTCCGAGACTGATAGATTTTTCTTCCCACATCTGAGCCTTCCATCCTTTGAGTTTTTATGTTTTGTCTTTTAGATTCCACGTCGACACCTCACACATGAGAAACATGACGAGACACTGGTAACAATTACCCACCAGTGCGAAGATTATGAAAGGTAAAAGCAGTGTTTTCCTTAGAGGCTACATTCCTGTAATCAAAATATTCTGCTTGCAGTTTCTGCTTTCAACAGAGATGAGTCTGTTAAGAACTCCGAAAGGAAAATCTGCTGGATGGAAGAGAATGGTGTAGACAAGGGAAGCGGGTGGTAATAGGCATGTGCCATTTACAGTTTTTGTCTTTATTTTATTATCTTCTTCATTATCATCATCATCATC
>NW_021605171.1:1799097-1816700 GCF_004785775.1 Grammomys surdaster | reverse complement strand
AGGGAGGGAAGGAGCCAGCCAAAACACTGGTGGGCAGGTCAGGCAACAAAGTTGAAGAGTCAGTTCCCTCCTTTCACTGGAGGGTTCTGGGGATCAAATTCTAGCCATGAAGTTTGTACAGCAAATGCTTTTACATGCTGAGTCATCTCACTGGCTCCTGGGGTGCATGACCTGAACATTTTTTTTTCCATTACTATCCAAGAGGCAGGAACTGTGGTGGGTCATGGGAGTTTTTGTGCTGGGGATGCTTTCTAGTTGTACAAATTTTACTTTACTAAAGAAAGGACTCTTTCACCAATACATTGAAGTTCTATTTCCACGGCCTGATTTGCTTAATCCTTAGCACAGGTTCCTCAGCCACACCCCTCATTCTGTCAATCATTGAAGGGGATTTTCCTGTTTCCTGCTGGTCACCAACACAGTAACTAACAGTTCTCACTTGGTACCTACTATGTATAAGATGCTCCGCTGGCTGCGTGCAGAAGGCACATGCGCACCCTTACCTCCAGCTGCTTACAAGTAAAAATGAGAAATGCTAAGTGCATAATTAATAATAATATATGGTTAAATGTTTTGCCTAATAAAAAAACAGCCCCAAACTGGATGGAGTGTGCACACCTGCAGCCCTAGCACACAGGAGAGAGATGCAGGAGAACAGGGACAAGCTTGAGGCATGCCTGGTCTACGTAGTAAAATTTATGCCAAGGCTTAACATGAAATTAAACAAAGCAGACTAGAAAGGGGATGTCCAGATAAGCATATATACTTAAGGATAGAGATGTACAAACGACTGTGTGACATAGAGCGACAGGAGAGTTGAGCAGGCATGCCAGCATCAGGAAATGGGCTATTTGGATTTGTTTATCTTTATGTAATGTAAAGTCAAGGGAAGCCCAGATGAGGTCCCATGGAGAAACTAACTAACTAAGGCTTTATTCTATAAGCCAACGTTTCTTTGTTCCCAAGACTCTCTTTATAGTATCTATCGTATAAACAAAAGTTTAGACTTGATTTTATCTATTGTTATATGTGGGGTGGGGGCATGTGTGACTCAGCACCTGTGTGGCAATCAGAGAACAGCTTTATGGGATCCGTTCTCTCATATTCACCTTCCTATGGATTTTGGGGATTGAACTAGATTCTGGCTTAGCCCTAAGCACTGCTTTCTGTTAAGCCAGCTTAACCGGGCTTTAATACCTTAAAGATAAATGATAAGTAAAGACTTATTAAAACTCAGATTCTTAATGTTAGTTTCCAACTAGAGACATCTGTGGGGCTGGAGACATAGTTTCAGTTTCTGAGCTTGAGGACAACCTGCTTCCAATATGAAGATCATGAGTGTGCCCAAGGAGCTCTGTAAAGAAACTTGGACAGCGAACTGATGGCAGGAGAGTCGGCCAGCAGTGCCTACAGTTGATTAGGGAAAGAACAGTAGCATTAATGGCAGCGCTCAGAGGATGCATGCGGATGCAGACCCCAGCCCAGCGTTATTTACTTTTATATATGTTTTAATTGCAGCAATTACCATTATTTGACTCAATCAGATGAGGTAATTCTAAAAGCAAAAGCTTGCAAGAAAACACACAGTCTACATGGATGTTTATTTCTCACCCATTTTTGACAATCCTAGAGTCGTATATGTGCACTTATAAATGGTGTATGTCAATTATGCTTATATAGAGGTAAAATGTATGACATAGTTGTTTGCTCTGAATTTTTTATTTAATACACTTATTTTTATTTCTAAAACTCTATCACAATATTGATTTATCCTATTCTTCTAAACTGTTTAAATTCAGTGCTCTCATAAGTAGATTAACCTCGATTATAGAAAATTTAGCATTTTATTATGAGCTATTCTTTATCATTTTGTGTCTTGCCTCCTTGGTAAGATTTTATGCACTCCAAGGAAAGATTCCCTATACAACAATGGATCTACAAGAAGTTTTAATAAAATGTGAGAAGATGTGCATTTTTATTACAGGAGTATTCTGAGGAAAGTCATATTATAACCTCTGACATTAACAAAGAAAGTGAAATGGGGAAGGGGGAGGGGCACACCTCATCCCAGCACTTGGGAGGTAGAGACAGAAGGGTCAGGAGTTAAAGGGCAGCAAGATTGAGATCAGCAGAGGCTAAATGAGGCCTTGTTTCAAAAAACACAAAGTGAGAGAATGAACAGGGGTAAGAGAGAGGCAGGGAGGGAGAATTGAGAAACTCAGTGTTTATACAGAGACAGAAGATATTCCTGCCCCATCCCTTTGCCTTTGACACAACTTCCTCCCTTGAGGGGAATTCCAAGGGAGTTATGTAATCTCGAGAGTCTTATCATATGGCTTTAAGAATAGAATGAATCCTAGTTCTCAGACTGTGCTCCTTTTTAAGTGGTGTTAAATTGACTTGCTGTAGCCAACCTCCAATCTACTGTTAACAGCATATTAATATTCAGTCTTTCTGTGTTTATCCTCTGAAAGCCACCCAAGAGTTCTTATTGTTTGCATACTGTGTTGAAATGTCTGTCTTTCTGAGAAAAACAGAGATGGCTGGACCTGTTTTAGATTACTTCTAAAATATGCAGATACCTGGCAGGTTTATCTGTGTGGTGTATGTGACCAGGGGTCCAAAAAGAGGGACGAGGTATGAGACAAATGCTGAAATCTGTGTTTGTTCTCGGGAAACAGGAAGCTGAAAGACAGACATGAGATGAGAGCAAAAAAAAAGGAAGGAAGGAAGGAAGAAGGCCAGAGAGAGCCTGGGTTAGCCATTCATCACCACTTCTAAACTAAGTCCCTTTTAATGGAAGCATCTGCAAGGACAGAACGCAATGCCTTTGAAGTTTTAGGACTTGTATACCCAGCTACCTTTCAAAGGAAAAGAAAAGAGGTGGAGGCAACCTTGGTTCTCAGTGAGAGGCATTCCTAAAGCTAACACTGATTTTGGTTTGTACGGTCCACAGTGTTTCATAAGCAGCCTCAGCCAGCATGCTGGGATCCTGGAGTTAGTGCTTCATTTAAAGTTTTGTAAAGCAGATGTTTCCCTGATTTTTGTTATAACATTTATTTTTAGTATTTTTAAATGGATCATGCATTCAGAAAATTACAGTCACAACCTAGCAAGGAAACATAGTGATTCATCTTAGTCTGAAGCAGAGATCATTTCAGAAGAAGGAGATAAAGGTCAATCCTTGTGAATTGTCTGGCATTGAGCTTATGGAGTACAACAGTCATTGACCCTGTATTATACACGATTATTATTATTATTAATTATTAATTATTATTATTATTACCATTGATACAGCAATCTCCTGTCTTCTGGTAGCAATATACTGGTTTTCAGAAACATTTTAGGGACTCCTTTTTCTGCACATCCAAAGTATTCAAGTATCTTTTTTGTAAAACATTGGTGTACTTTAAGAAAATTAAACAATAGGGTGTTTTTCATCCATGTGAATAGCCTACTCCCCTCCAGATGTGGTGTTTAGCAGCCAAACAGCTGCTCTCTATTAAAATGTCTCTCAAAGCCCTACTTATTTGCTCATAAAGAGAAGAGAAGTGTAAGTACGTTTATGGGGTGACAGACAGATGTTTGGGTTGGAACGGGAAAATGGTGATGGTAATCAAAAACTAAAGTGATCTCTTTTATGGCATTGTAAGCAAGTATTTTGGCCTCTTTGCTTTTAACCCTCTCCTTTCGTGGTTAAAATTTTAACAATTATGGACAGGCAGAGTAAAAGGACTTTTAGATATATGTTCACTCTACTATAGAGAAGTGACTCAACCGTTTTAAGTAAAGGAGAAATGACTTTCGAAGATTGAATAAGAACTTTCATGATACACACAGCATAACAGATCATAATTGTTTTACAAATTGTACTCATTTATTCATAATAGAAATGTGTCAGTTTTTCAGAAATTATATCTCTCCAAGCCAATAAACAAACATCAATCCCAGTCTGGACATGAGTTTAATTAAGTTTCTTTTTGCTCCGAAGTAAGAAGGACATGAGTCAACCATGGGCTTCTGTGTAATGTAGCAAATGAAATTAACCTTTAGTTGGTGGAGACATTCACAGAGAATTGAGACATGCTCCTGGGAGAGAGGGGGGTGCCATGTGTTTTTAGTAGGACTTGATAAACCTCATTTTAGAAATGCCTTCTGTACAATACAGGAATACAGAATCGGTACAAAAAAAAACAAAACAAAAACAAAAAAAATAAAATAAAAATTTAAAAAACCCCTATGTGTAAAGCCACCTTCAAATAATTGAATGAGCTCTCTCTAGGACCAGGGCTCCAGCAGAGATGGTTAAAGTGCTATCAGTGTTGAGAACTACAGGTCTAAAGTAATCAATACTATAAAAAATGCCCTCAAAACAAAATCAGTAAGCTGACCAGATCATTTCTTTCGTCTCAGAAAAAGGGAAGAGGGGCAGGTATCTGTTTCCTACTGTTCTTTATCTATCCATTGTTTGGCTATATTCATTGCCTATACTGTTTTAATAAACAGCAAATAGTGAACGTTAAAACAAGCTACCCAAACAAAAAACCTCACTAGTTTAAATTACACTCTTTTAAAACAAGGTTAGCTTTCAGAAACAATCTCACATTTTCATTTTGCATAGATACTCAAGTCTATTTGTACCGATTCTGTATTCCTATATTGTGCAGATGGGGCCAGAACCACTAGACTAGCAGCTTTTCCTGTTTAAAGGAGATCACTAGTGCAAGCTGCAACAATCCCTCTTCATTAATTTTGTCTGTATCTTGTTATTTGATGTGTCTTTACTAAGTTATTGTGTTACAGTTTTGTTTTTAATAAAGCACACTGTTTATGTTTGAAAAAAAAAAAGAAATGCCTTCTGTGCACATCATCACTTCTAAGGTCCCACTTGTATGGAAAATTCAAGCAGCTATCAGGGATTTATCTTTGTGCAGATTTTAATAAATTGTGGCTGCTTAAATTTTTGGACCCAATTTGGCAATTGCTTGTAAAGCTATTACCATTATCCAGGAAGTATATTGGGAAGTATAGTATAAAATAGCTCACTATTTACATAGAAAGGAGCCCCACTGCTTCTTCTGTGTATGGAATTTTGTGTGTCTGGAGACTACACAGTTTCTCAGTGGAATAGTTTCAATGAAACTGTGAATGCTTGGCGCTTGTGTGGAGCTTTGCGTTGGGTCCTGGCAGCCACATACAACATGTAGCCTGGACCGAGTTATAACCTACCCCCCCACCTCTCTCTCCTTGCACTGAGTCATTCTTTTATAGTGTAAGGTTTCAGAATTTCTGTTGAATTGTCTCCTCCAACCTGATAAGTACACAGATCCTCTAGTGCCTGGGGTCTACAGAAATAACACTCCCTCTCTGCAACTTGAATTTAAGGCTGTTCAAAGCCTATCAACATGATGAAAGACGCAGTATTAGCAACATTACAATTTTCAGGGCAAGTGGAAACAGGAAATTTAGAGCTCTTTCCAATTTTCTGACAGGAAGTCATGTGAGTACACTGAAGAAATAGCAGAGAGAGTGAAGGAACAGACTTTGGGAAATTGAGTTTGCTTTTGGTTTGAACAGGTTCCTTTATTGAAAATGTAGTGCCCCGAGAGAATCGAGTTCTCTTCTCTGGAGGCTTCTTTCAGTCAACTCACTATGAGCCTTGGCTCAATCTTGGCTTTACATGGAGACCCAGTAATCATACTGATAAATTGTTTGAAATACATTTCATTCTTCCCTTTCAGAAACTTGTAACTTGTTTGATTTGTACTGACATAGATTCTATGTGACACCGTATGTTCCAGTGTCCTCTCCCATTAGACATGCATGTAATAACTTAAGTCGTACATCAACTCATTTCTAAGCTAACAGAATTGGAAATATTTTTCTCATTTTTATCTAGAAAATATTTCTAAGTCAAGAATACTTTTGCTTTCCAAACTCAATTATTCTCATTGTTCTTATTTCTAAAATGTCTTTAATCTCTTTATATTTAGATCTTTGCTTTTAATTATCACAGAAAATATTAGCATGTTAAAAACAGACTGCATTTTAAGATGCAAATTATTTGTTGATTTGTCATTTTGCTTCGTTTTTCCCCATACTGTAATTGCCATTTTAAAACAAAGCAGTAAGATGACCCCTCATACAGAAACCAGAAATCAAAACTGTAAACATCGCCAATGAAATTCAAAGATGTTCCACACCCTAGAACATCATGATTATTAGTTAGTCGGATGGCATTGAATGTTATTATTCATAATCAGATGTTAGGTTTGTATAATGTTCTGCAAGGTATGGAGATTTAAATTGTATAGAAATTTAAAGTAGTTACACAGAAAGGGGCTTGTTGCTGTATGGTTCTTCATCATTTCCGTCTGCATCCATGTTGTACCCATTGCTTGATTGGGTGCTAACAGAAAACTACCCAATGACAATGAGTGAGTGACAATGAGCAAGTGCCCTGCATGTGTGATTTCTTGAAGTGGCTCATGTCTCTGAAACTACGAATTAACCTGCTGCCATCTTATTCTCATCTTCTACTTCTTAAAGTATTTTTTATTTTTCTAATAATAAAATTAAAACAGTTTATGTCAGTCATTTCTGTGTGTGCCAGTTCTAAGAGGCGCTGTATATATGTAGAAGGATGAAATGATTGTGAAATAGACAAGAAGAAAAACAAACAAATACAGCTGCTGTTTAATCCCTCATCCAAGATAACTAGCAACAGAATACATTCGAAGTCTTGTTTGTTCACAGTGAGGTCATCAGAGATGGCATTTGCATTGCCTATCTTGTTTTTGGCAGTGCTTCCGAGGCCATCCACCTATAGCCATCCTCCTGATGGAATCCAACACTAGGAAGTCACTGAAGTCCCTCTCCCAGTGATGTCACACTGATTTTCTACTCAGCCATATTTGTTCTTGAAAGCAAGCAGTGCACTACTGCCTTCTCCATTATTCCAAGCTTTCAGCATTCAAATCTGGGTCCAATGAAAAAGAGAATTACAAGTTAGTTAGTATAACTGAGGCATCCCCATTTGAGAATAAACAATTTGAGTAAATATTAAAAGAAAAAATTAATGGGTTTTGGCCAGAGAGAACCCTCGATGGATAATGGGAATTCCCGTCAAGCCTGACAACTTGAATTTGATACCCAGGACCTACACTGTAGAATGAAAGTGCCATCTCCTCCAGGTTGTCCTCTGACCTCCAATTTTGCACTGTGGTACATACACAAGCACCAAGCACACACAATACACACAAGCACACACCCTATAAATACTTATAATAAAAATTTGAAATTTGAAAATTCCTTTAAGATACTTTTTAAAGCTCTATTTTTTATTTTATACATATAAGTGCTTGTTCTGCATTCATGTGTGTATACTGCATGCATACCTGGTGCCTGCCAAAGCCTAAAGAAGACATAGATCCTCTGAAATTGGGATTATTGATGGCTATGAGCTGTCATGTGGGTGCTGAGATTTGAACACATGTCTTCTCCAAGAGTAGTCAGTGTTCTTAACCACTGAGCCATCTCTTCTGCTCCAACTCTCCCTTTACAAAGGAAGGTATAGTATGAAACTTTACAAATTAAGTATTTATTTGGAAAGTATCCAGTCACATGTATCTATAGATATTTATTTAACCAGCAGCTTGTTTTGAGATATTTAGCCTGAATTCAGTCGTTTAGAATTAGAAACAGTACTGTAACAAACATATTTAAATATTTGGGTACATTCTCCCCAGGGGGAATTCCTAACACCAGAATTGTGTTAATTGAGAGAACAATTATTGAGAGAAGCATTAATAAACTTAAGGCACTCAATATCCAGTTCCAATATCTCCAGAAAGAATATTTTTCCTATATTGTTATTGCTATAAGTATTGTTCACTATTGAACCAAATAATTCCTTCTTTTTTTCTAACAATGATACTATTTATCACTAAAGTTAACTGAAATTAGTTGGTGTAATGGTCTGCTTTGGTTTTGAACCTCACTGAGTCAAGAAGGGTCAGGTATTAGTACAGCACACTTCTGGGGAACACGAAGAGAGGACTTAGCATGAATGTTGTTGATACCACCCAGAGGGTCACTGGCTGCTGGCATCGACTTTCTTCCTATTCCTCTCCCTGTCCTCTCGTTTCTATCTCTTGTCTCCTTCCTGGCAACCATAACAGTACTCTGCACTACAGACTCTCTTTAGATTATAGACTAAACCTTCTGAAACTAGGAAGAAAATTAAATCCCCTTAGCTTCCATGGCTTTTGTCAGATTTGTTACACTAACAGGAAAGTGTGACTAACACTACTTTCTATATGTCCCCCTCACCAAGTAAAAGTAGCACCTGCCAGGTTCTCTCTTGGTCCATCTTGTTGCGCACCATCTGCCCAGGCTTTGTTAACTGCCCTACATCGTAAGCCCTGCTCTCCAGTCTGGACTGTATTCTTTGGCCTGAAATGTAGCCTTTTTGTCCACAGTTTTCTTCACCATCTCTAAATTTCTGACATTTAGCTTTCTTCTCACTACTCAATCTTGCAGTTTCTTCTCCTGAAGATACATAAGTATCTAAAGTGAGGGAAGAAAACTCAGACCACTGTAGTTGGCTTTGTAGAGGTTGTTACCCTCACTATTACCCCAATCCTCTTCTGGGCCTCTTTTCTCTGACACCAAGGCTCTGACATCCACTTCTCTGGCCTACCCAACCTCAGGTTCTTGACTATCCAAGCGATGTTGGGTATGGGTCTATCTTATAGAGTAGACTTTCACTCCAATCAGAGTGGTGGATTACTCCCACAACCTTTGTGCCACTGCTGCACCAGTACACCTTCAGGCAGGTCACTCTTGCAGATTGAATGGTTTACAGCTGGGTTAGTGTTTACCTTTCTCCTTTGGTAGTATGCAGAGTGCCTTCTAATATCATGCATACTAGTCGGTGTGGGTGAAGGTTTTAGGTAGGCACCAGACTGACTTCTCTATATTCAATTAGTTATCTAAGTCTTTTCTTCAACAATAGGGGCTTGCCATCTGTATGTGAAGAGCCACCGTCAACATTGGCAATTGTTTAGGGATTACCACAGGACTCTTTTGGCCAAGAGCTTGATTAGCTGTAATCCCTTTCTAGTACTGAAGCTTCATTTGATGGTGAGTGATGTCCAGTTGGGGCTCTGTTACTCTTGTGCTTTGATGATATTATTTAGATTGCCTTCACATATGTATATATTATAGGAAACATCTGCCGTATTAGGTTATAATATGCCTCTCAATTGGCCCTTAGTTTTAGCTGTCCCTCTCCAAATAGTCTTCACTGCTCCCCTCCTCTCTTCTGTGTTTGATGTTCCTATTTCAGTCCCTCACCTTGTCTATCTATAACTATTTATTTTATTTCTTCTTCCTAGGAAGATTCATCCCCTCCTCCTAGTCTCTTACTTTATTCCTAACTTTTGTGGTTATCAGGATTACAGTTTGCCTAACAATGACTTAAGATTTTTAACATTCATATATATGTAAACAGATAAAAAAAATTGTCTTTCTGGGTCTGAATTACCTTGTTCAGAATATGTTTTTCTAGTTCCATCCATTTACCTGCAGATTTCATTTCGAATGGCTGTGTAATAGTCCATTGTGTAAACGCACCACATTTTCATTACTTAGTCATCCATTGACATCCATTTAGATTGTTTCTAATTTCTCACTATTTATTAATAGACCAACAAGGAAACCTAGTTGAAACATGTCTCTATAGTAGGATAAAGGATACTTTGGGTTTATGCTGAATACCTCCAACATATCTTTCTTTCATCCCAGATTGTCTTAGCTGGTATTTTTGTATTTCCACATGAAACTGAAAATTATCCTTTCACCATCTGTGAAGAATCATGTTGAAATTTTCATGGGGATTGAATCCTACCAAAAGCCAGTTTTACTATGTTTGTCTTCCCAATCCATGAGCATAGGAGATCTTTCCATCTTCTGATATCTTCTTCAATTTTACTCATCAACATCTTAACCAAGATGATCTAGTGAGGAAGGATAAATAGCTAATATTTGAATGCCTCAGTTTTTGGAATTCTGGGCCCTTTCTTCGTGCTCACTATTATAGCGTTACACCTCACTACCAATACACCAGTGATTTGCTCCTATTTCAACCCAGAATTCAGCAGAAGTTTCCACACATGATTTATACATTTAGCGTTTTTTGGTTGGGAATTGAAAATTGAAGTAGTCTCCTTCTTCCTTCAGCCCTAAAATCAATGTCTCCATCAAATCTTTCACCTCAGAGCCCAGGGAATGCAGCAAAAGAGGAGGCAGAAAGAGGGAAGAGCCAGAGCAGATGGAAGACACCAAGAATTCAAGGCCTTCTAGACACAGCAGAGCTGGTACACATAGAAGCTCACAGAGACTGAGGGGGCATGCATAGGACCTGCACAGGTCTGCACCAGATGGAAGAAGTGGACACAGGCCCTCATCACTAACCCAGAAACCATCTCCAATATATAACCTCTTGCAAATGAAAAAGAAAAAGTTTTCCCCAAGGTACACTCAATGGGTAAAGTAGCAAAAAGGGTAGGCCCCGTGCCTGGCAGGCCAACACAAAATGAATTCAATGACGTTTTTCAAGATTTTATAATTGTTTCATAATTTTAAGTCAGTGCCGTTTTATTTATTTACTTTTTTTTATTTGTATGTTTTCTAACTTATGGGCCCTGTGTGCATATATTGTGGCTTTTGGTTTTGTGTTTTTGTGGGATTCCTGTGTGAGCAAAATGTGTGTCACTGAACCTTGTTTCTTGTGGTTTTTCTTTGGCTCTTTTTCTTGTTTGTTTTGTCATGTTCTGATTTATTTATTTATTTTACTATCATTCCTTAGATGGCTGCTTTGCTTTCTTTTTTTAAAAACATTTTTCATGTGTATTGTTGTTTTGCCTGCATGCATACCTGTGTAAGGATGCCCGATGTGCTGGGACTGGAGCTACAGACAGTTGTGAGCTGCCATGTGGGTGCTGAGAATTGAACTTGGGTCCTCTGGAAGAGCACTGAGGGCTCTTAACTTCTCAGACATATCTTCATCCCTGCCTGTTTTCCTTTAATTATTTTCTTTATTTACATTCCAAATATTCCCCACCTTCCTGATCCCCCCTCCCAGAGTTCTTCACCAAATTCCTCCTCCCCTTTGCCTCTGAGAGTGTGCTCCCCCACCTACCCACCTTCTTCAGAGCCCCAGGACCCAGGGCATCAAGTCTTTACAGGATTAGTCACATCCTCTCTCACTGAGACCAGACAAGGCAGTTCTCTGCTACATATGTGCCAGAAGCCAAGGACCAGCCTATGTAACTCCTTTTGACAGTATTTTGAGACAGAGTTCTCTGTTGGATGAGCATCCTTATAAGAAGATTTGATGGCTAGCTCTGTGCTCCATCTTCATAGCACTGATGAGAGAACAGCCTATGTCCCTGGGAGCTCTGAGGGGTCTGATTAGTTGATATTGTTATTCTTTCTATGGGGTTGCCATCCCTTTCAGCTCCTTCACTCCTTCCCCCAACTCTTCCATAGGGATCCTTTACCTCAGTCCAGTGGTTGGCTGCATCTACATCTGTCTCAGTCAGCTGCTGGTAGAGCTTCTCAGAAGACAGCCATGCTAGGCTCCTGTCTGCAGGCACAACATGGCATCAGGGTTTGAACCTGCCTATAGGAGAGACAGAAAAGATATGGATCTAGATGGGAGGAAAGATGGGGAGGAACTGAGAGGAGTAGAGAGAGGGAAAACCACCATCAGAATATATTGTATAAAAAACATAGTTTCAATAAAAGAAAGAAAAGGACAACTTTTCACACAAAATAAATGAGCATATCCATCTCACAGGTATCCAAAATTGGACTTACGTTTAACAATTAGTAAAATTATTGTGTATGCAATAAACATATTCATCCATTTCTAAGGCCTGAGAAACGCTGCCCTAACCCCTTCTGACAGTATTTGGAGACAGGGTTCTCTGTGGGATGAGCATCCTTCTGTGGGAAGTGCCATCTTCATAGCACTGAGAGCATCAGTCTTCAAGCCTAGAGACAAAGGCTGCAGAGTACAAAGTTGTATTCAAATTTCAAGTAATGACAATGCTTCTTTCATTTACTAATGGTGTGATTTATTAGAAATGGTAAAATCTCAGCAAAGGTGAGACTATGGTTATTTATTTATTTATTTATCTATTTATTTATTTATTTATTTATCAATGATGAGCACTGGCTACCTTAATCATACTTCTAAGAACCAGTATTGTGGTTAAGAATGTGGCTTATTCAATCAGACTATTGAGTTCAAACCATACTTTTTAGGAAAGTCACTTAATCTTTCTAGAAAAATATCTTTATTTTTTTTATTTTCCTGATAGATTGAATAAGAGTTTTTAGGATTAAATAAAGCAATACATGCACAGGCCCTGATCTGTAGTAAGTATTCAGTTATCCTGCAGGTATCCTTAATACAACTAATCTAGTTTACTATACAGAGCATGGCTCACTGAAAAATATTCTGCATTTCAATCATTTTCTTTTAGAACCAGTAATGTAATAGTAGATACCACTGGATATATTACCAGAAAGTATGGCACTAACTTGCTTTTTGTGATAAGAATATACAGTTAAAAAAAATCACTTAAAAGTTCTTGGTCCATGGGAAACTACATAGTTATTTTCAAGGTAGGTGATTACAGCATCATAGGGCCTCTGAGGGACCCTCTGTGATAGCTCCCATCCCTCATCTTCTGGGTGTTCAGAACTCACCAATAGTACCCCACCACCACCATCACTTCCTCTGAAGTCATCATTCCTCCTCTAGATAATGCTGCTTGCTGGATGCAGGGAAGCCACTTACACTCCAGTGTCTCATGTCCCTCTCCTTCTTTGTTTTCTGTTAATTTGGGGCTTTGGTTTCATAAAAATTCTTCAAGGCTAACAAGACATCCAACCATTCAGTTCATCATAAGCTGCCAGATGGGACTTTCTCAGATTTGACCATTTCCTAGAACAATTTGCTAGAATACAGGAAAGCACTTATGTTTTCAAATTTTTTTTTATAAAAGATAGAAGCTAGGAGTACATGGTGCCTGTGGTACTGGCACATGGAGGACTTTCCTGCTTTCCCGAATTACATTACTGCATGTGTCATCAGCAGGGAAGCTCTGCTGGGCTCCTTTCCTTGAGAGATGTGGGTTAGGAAGACATTCTATTCTCTACATGTAGGTATGATCTTATTGGTGACCAGATCCCATCCTGAAGCTTTGGGTAGGCCCCATAGAGTCACCTCATTACCATAAATATAGATGTGTTCGAGAGGGCCTACTTACAAACAATAAAGGACATTTCCATAGCTTGACAAATGTCACTTCTGTAGGGTGCATTGTGCTAGGGTAGAGACAAAGACCAATCAAATCTTTTATCGTATTAAGTTTTGGTCTCTTTTTCTAAATTGTCCTCTCCTTGGTTTACTTTTGCTTTTATTCCCAATACATTAACTTAGTGTTAGAACAATCACTTGAAGATCACCAAAATGAAGAAGCTATACAGTATAAGATTTTAAACGATTTAAATTAAAATTTAAATTAACTTTAAATTATCTATAGACACATGTGCTGTAGGCATATGTGAAGGTCAGAGGATAATTTTGTGGAGTCTGTTCTCTCATTAACCTTTATGTAGACTCCATGGATCAAATTCAGGTCACCAATCTTGCATGGCATGATTTTAAACTTTTATATATATGTAATACATTGTGTGTGTGCATGTGTGTCTCACAGTCAATTACTCCATTAAGTTTAGATACTGTGCTTCATTTCATGATACAGACTGATATCTAACAAACGTGAACAGAATCCACTAAAAAGGGACTTGTTACTTTTCCCTTTGTTTAACCAGCAGTCTCAACTAATCTGGATCCCGGAGATCTCTCAGACACTGAGCCACCAATCAGGCAGCCTTCACCAGCTGATATGAGGCCCCTAACATATATGTATACAGCAGAGGACTGCCTGACCCAGTCTCAGTGAGAAAGGATGCATCTAATCCTTGAGAGACTTGAGGCCCCAGGGAGTGGGGAGGCCTGGTGGGGTGGGGGTAGGGTATGGGAACGTCCTCTTGGCGATGGGTGGGAAGGGGAGGTATTGGATGGGGGAGCAGTCAGGGAGCAGACCCTGAGGGAGATAAAGTCTGGACTTTAAAAAAGGATAAAAATAAATAAATTAATTAATTAGAAAAGAATCTAAGCAAAATTTAGTGACTTCTTTGTGAGCTAAAACACATCATTGATCTGTTTCTTACCATCTTAGGGCTTTGCTAGATTCTGAACATTCTATATATGTTTGAATAATTCTCTGAACATTCCAGATCCCGTCATCTTCAGTCTCCAGTCAGCAACGAAAACAAACAAAACAAAAGGCAGTTCAGATATGTCTGCTTTCACAAACAGTGCATGAGTGCTCTTTTTCTTGACTTTAGCTCTTTGTCCTTTTCAGTGAATGCTTAGATGCATAGTTTATTTTTCAATATAAAGGTTAAGAAGGAACATTCATGAACACAAAGTTGTGCAGCTCTGCTTCCTAAGTAGTTTTCTACAAGCTGTCTTTGGTTGTGTCTATGTTTAATATTTCAACAATTTTAAATAAATTTGTACATAACAAAGTGAAAACTAATATACAAGTAATATATCTATGATAAAATTCCTGTGACAGGACAGGTATCATGTAAGGCTAGTATTCTGACAACTGAGACAGAATAGATTTTGAAGCCAAAGGGGGGAAAAAAACCTATGAAAAAAGAAAAGAAAAAAAAAAAGAAAAAAGAATAGTATCTATCTTGTATTCTGCAAATACATATATGGACACATATCCACGTAAACATTTATTTGTATG
The DNA here is from genome assembly GCF_004785775.1 of Grammomys surdaster. NCBI lineage: Eukaryota > Metazoa > Chordata > Mammalia > Rodentia > Muridae > Grammomys > Grammomys surdaster. The sequence goes on along the minus strand of NW_021605171.1, from coordinate 1,801,797 downwards.
AACATAGAGAGCAATCTGACAATCTGCTCATAATACTAAATCATCACAGCCCAGTGGAACTGAAGGAAACATATTTTTTTGTGTGTTTTCTAATGATTGTTTGTTAAAATAAATGTGTTTATACAATGTAAATACCCAGTTTAAATACCCAATGTAACAAAAAAAACTAGAGTCTAGGAATAAATGTAGCTCAGGGGTAGACTCTAGCTGTTTAAGACCGTGAATTGGGGGCATTTGAAAAATTTCATATAAATAAAGCAAAAATAAAACAGGATACCATATAGAAGTACATGATACAATAAGTAAATAAATGAGCCAGTATAGCATAGTAGATTACCTAGAGTTTTTTCTCAACATTATTAAAATGTGGCATTTAAGATCGAAAGCATTATTTCAACATTGGACTGGATGTGAGGTAGTTCCTTTAGATTATATATGAGAAAAATGAGATCTTCATGCACGCGGTGGTTTCTGGCCATGTATGTTAACTAAATGAGGGTTTAATTAATATAGCGTTGACTGATGAGCTGAAAGTCCTTCGAAACCACATCTGGCTGGTGGCAGACGTATGCCGAGAGCCCAGGTCTTCAGTTGCTTCTAGAGTGCTCTCCACGTTGGCACGTGTTCTCCGTGAAACAAAAAGACTCAGCTCTCATCTGCCTGAGCTAATGGTGAAAAAGAGTGATCATTCCTCTATTTTAGAAATGCTGCTTTCCTTTATATATTAGGATTGTTTCCCCTGCTGAAACATATAGAATAATACTTCGAAACGGTATGCAAACACAGGAGACACAAACGCTGAGTATTGATGGGATATTCCAGTGTGCAACCCACAGCTGTAGGGAGCCGCTGCCATGGAGCAGCCTCAAGGTTAGTGTGGCATCTCTCTTCAGCATCAGCTGCAGTATGGTCCAAAGCAACCAAAGTTGCTGCCTGGTGGAACATTTGATTAGCAGGGCTTTCCAGACTTCCCTTCCTGCCCCCTGGCTATCCACCCTCATCATCTGAGTCCATTCACAAGTCAGCCATAGTGACTAAAGCCGCCAAGTTTCCTCTTGACCTTCAACTCCTACTCTCTTCCCTACTGCCAAGTTCTACTTTTACTTGCAGTCAAGTCTGTTATCACAAAGTGACCTTTACTTTTACTCTAACCTAGCAGATCAAAGAGTCAGTTCCCCTCTGTGACAGTGTCATCCATGCTTAGTTATATTCCAATTTGCTCTCACCGCAGGCCCCGAGCAGAGCAGTTGAAATAGCCAGTGAGGCCAGGGAACCCGAGATCTGCTGCTTAGGAGGAAGTAGTATGCTCTCCAAGGATGTTAAAGCAAATAAACAAAGTTCTATGGAAAACTGGCCAACGTAATAGCTGGCAGATGATTCCCTGATCTTTAAACCACAACCAGCAGTCATCCACAGCTCTTTGAACTGAATTGTTTCACCAAAGCAAAAGGACATACTCTCATCAGTAGGCTGTGGCTGGTTACTGAATACTCAGAAAGGGCCTGCTGGCCTGGGTACATACATACTCAGGGGTCCTTTATGCATTCACAGGCTCTGGAGACTCAACAGCTGCCAACTGCCACAGCTCTGTGTAAAGATGAAAAACTCTGCTCAGAAGTGTGGAAAACCCCGAAGCCTGGCAAGTTCTAACTAGGTACAGTTTTGAGAAACTGGGTCTAAATAAAGAGTGTGGAGGGACCTCCTATAAAGTTTTTGAGAAATCTTAGATTGTTAATATTCTGCCTAGTTTAAGATTATGCAAAAGAGATTTTGTGATTCATGAAGTGGCTTCTTTGCAAAACACCTTCCACGGTTGGTAAAGCTGCTGTTCAGCATCCTCTGGTGTGGGTGATGTCACTGGTTTAGGTTGTAACAAAGGCAGAGGAAGTTCATGAGGATTATCTGTGTCCTTTCAAGGGCAGGGAGGGAACCAAGTCAAAGTAACTGCATCTTCTTAACACACAAACAGAATAAATGTGAAATGTCATCCTAACTTGGACTATGTTTATTAAAGTAGACACACACAGTCCACTAACACGACTTACCGATACAAGCAGCCTTTCCCCTGGGCAGGAGCCCCATTCAAAAACTCTGGGATTGACAAAGAAGGAAAGAATAAAGTCTCTACCACCACACCACCCTTCAAGCAATGTGTGAGTTAGGAGTTAGCAGTCTTCCAGGCAGATGAGCTACGGCTCTTGCTCTGGTGTCATCTCACAGACAGCTTTCTGAACCTTAACTTTTCCCTTGGGGTACCTTAGAAATGCTCTCCCTGGCACATTGTGATTCCAGGTGTGTGTCACCTGCTTTCTCTTCTTCGGAGCATTCTTCTCTGGTTGTTGCAGATTAACACCAAAATCAGTTCCAGTTGACTGCAGGGGAATTTAGGGAGATAAGAATCAATTCAATGATAAATTTCATCTCTCATCTCTCATCTTGTCAGGGGTTAAAATCTGTAACTGGTGGTTACCAGTTGCCACTTCCTCTTCCACCTTTTGAGCTATGCTTGTACCCAGGGCCTCTAAACTTTTGGCTTCTCCTGTGAATCCACTGAGCCAGCCAGGGATGTGTCTAGGCTAGTCTAGGGGTATTTCCAAGCCATAAAAGTAGCAAGATTCTTTTCTTACAAGCCTCATGTAGACTTCTTTTCTTTCTTTCTTTCTTTCTTTCTTTCTTTCTTTCTTTCTTTCTTTCTTTCTT
>NW_021605171.1:1786184-1799087 GCF_004785775.1 Grammomys surdaster | reverse complement strand
CTTTCTTTCTTTCTTTCTTTCTTTCTTTCTTTCTTTCTTTCTTTCTTCTTTCTTTCTCTATACCTTCCTTTCTCTCTTCCTTTCTCTCTTTCTCTCTCTGTCTCTTTCTTTCTTTCTTTCTTTCTTTCTTTCTTTCTTTCTTTCTTTCTTTCTTTTTCTTTCTATTTTCCTTCCTTCCTTTCTTATTTCTTTCTCTCTTTATTGTGGTGTGTGTGTGTGTGTAACAGAAAGAGAGAAAGAGGGGAGAGAGGCAGACAGAAATAGAGAGGGGGGGATAGAGGGAGGGAGGGTGGTTTCTATATCACACTAGCAGTAGCTCCCTGCTTTCAAATTGATTTTCACTTGTCATTAGTATCCCTAAGTAAGTTTCTTTTCTGGTAACTCTCATGTGAGTAAAATCTATTTGCATTTATTCCTAAAATGCCTTGCACTAAACTTTTAATCTAATCTGTGTCTATTCTATAGTGTGATTTTCATAGGGAATCTGGATAAACTAGGGAGATTGTTTTAGATAAAATTTCTTACAAAAGAAAAATCTTGCCAGGGTCTGATGATGCATTAATCAGAAAAGCAAAATATAAGGCATTATCCGAATTCTCAATTTTTGAAGAAAAATCATAAACATAGAAAGTAGGGCTACAGAGATAGCTTAGCATGTAAACCCTCTCACCACCAAACCTGACATCCTAAATCCATCCCATCTACAAGACATCTAAAGGAAGAAGGGAACAGATCACACCCACACACGGATTTTTAAAACTTCCTCCTTCTAGGTAATCTGTTAACTGTTGTCGGCCGTCTACAAGCACAAATCACAATAGTTATTACATTAGTATTCAAAAATACAGAGATCTATAAAGTTAAATAGTAGGAATTTGTGTCTTCTTTCTACAGGTACAATATACACCATGAGTTCCTAGGTGGGATGCTGTGGCTCAGACCTTGTCCTGAGCAGGTGGCAGGATCTCTGGGAGAGGGTTGTGACATCCAGAGGGCACTCAGGTCCTTCTTTGTCTTTTGTTTGATTTTTACAATACTGGGGTGAAGCTGAAGGTCTTGGACTTGCTGGGCAGGCTGCCCCACAAAGCTGTTTCCTTGCCCATTTCTATTCCACAGTAGATTATCTGGCCAAAGTAGATTATCATTGAAATGCCAGTTACACATGAAGCTCCTCTATCATACCAGATATTCCAAATTCTTAGATTTTTAGAACCTTTTCTTTCAGAATTTGTGTGGTTATATTTCTTCAAACTTCAAGACTGGCTTTTTTAATGTCAAGCCTATGAAAATTAATGAAGAAAAGGAGTCGATTCTGGACCAAATGTTTTCTCTGCTGATTTTTCATGTGAAAGTTGCTATGTGTAAACAGTTTCTTAATATTTCATGACAGGCAAAGAGAATTTTGTTTTGGCATTTTATTTAGGAAGGAATGGTCCATTCTTTACACTCAGAAATGAGTAGAAAATAATTGGTGTGGCAGCTTGTGCATAATAGTGACAGTGCACTAAATATCACTTAGTTACTAAGTGGCTAAGTGATGTTTTCTGGCATGGAGAGGCATAATGTTTATATTTTAATAAAATGTATAATCAAGTATAATTTTGCATATTTCTTTTTTCTATAATTCATTAAAATAATAAAGACATAGGCAATTGATTTGAAGGTTAGTGGGTCATACACAAAGCGGAGTCTCAAAAAGTTTGTTGAGTTAAAATGAGTTGTTAGTCATTTTCTTTTTTGGTCCATGAATATGGCTCCTGGCCTGTATTTTAAGGCAAACATTTGGAAGGGTTTTATCTTTTACTGAAAGTTTCTATTTCAATCTTCTTAGAGAAGCCCACAGGGAGGTGAAAACTTCTCAGCTCCGATCTTGTTTATGTTGACTATTTCCCAGTTTGGAGGCTAACTATTACTGAGTGAATATTTCCCTTCATTTTCTCGACTATTTGGTGCTGGTCAGTACAATGTGGCTTGATGATGATCCTTTATTTATTTACTTTTTTATAAAAATAAAACAGACTAACAAATCTTTTGTTTTCATTAACTTCAGAAATCCCAGAGAAAATGCGCTAGCCTCTGTAAGTGATGGTATAGATAGAATCTACTGAATGACAGTAATCTGTGGGTAGAAAGGGTTTATTGGGGAATCAAACTGGCAGGCCCTTCTGAAGAGTTGGGCACAGAGAAGCAATCAGATGTTATATGACAGTTAGGAGGGTGAGGATCTGAGTTGATAAGGGCTGTTGATTTGTTTTGATTTGCATTTCCATGATGACTAAAGACATTGAACATTTCTTTAGGAGCTTCTTGGCATTTAAGATTTCTAAGTTGAGAAGTCTTTGTTTAGCTCTGTACTCCATTTTTAATTGGGTTTTTTAGTTTTATGAAGTCTAACTTCTTGAGTTCTTTGTATATTTTGGATATTAGCCCTCTATCACATGTAAGGTTGGTAAAGATCTTTCCCCAATCTGTAGGTTGCTGTTTAGTCCTCTTGAAAGAGTCCTTTGCTTTACAGAAGCTTTTCAGTTTCATGAGGTCCTCTTTGTCAATTGTTGATCTTAGAACTTGAGCCATTGGTGCTTTGTTCAGGAAATTTTCCCCTGTGCCAATATGTGGGCTATTTCCCACTTTCTCTTTTATTAGATTCAGAATGTCTGTTTTATGTGGAGGTCCTTGGTCCACTTGAACTTTGTACAAGGAGATAAACATGGATCAATTTACATTCTTTTACATGAAGACTGCCAGTTATACCAGCACAGTTTGTTGAAGATGCTGTCTTTTTGCCAGTGGATGGTTTCGGCTTCTTTGTCAAAGATCAAGTGACCATAGGTGTGTGGGTTTATTTCTGGGTCTTAAATTCTATTCCATTGATCTGCCTGTCTGTCTCTGTTACCAATACCATGCTGTTTTTTATCACTATTGCTCCCCAACACTACTGCTGATGCCAAGAAGGGCTTGCAGACAGGAGCCTGGTATGGGTGTCTTCTAATAGGCTCTCCCATCATCTAAGACAGATGTAGATATTTACAGCTAACCATTGTACTGAGGCCAGGGACACCAGTGGAAGAGTTAGGGGAAGGACTGAAGGAGCTGAAGGGGATTGCAACCCCATAGGAAGAACAACAATATCAACTCACCAGACCTCTTCAGAGCTCCCAGGGACTAAGCTACTAGCAAAAGAGTATACACGGGCCAGTCCGTGACTCCCACTATATATGTAGGACTGCCTTATATGGCATTAGTGGGAGAGGACATGCTTGGTCCTGTGGAGGCTTAATGCTCCAGAGAAGGGTGAGGCAGGGGTAGGTTGGTAGGTAGGGGAACACCTTCTTAGAGGCTAAGGGGAGGGAGAAGGGGTAGGGGGCTCATGAAAGGGATACCAGGAATGGAAGCAATATTTGAAATGTAAATAAATAAAATAATTAAAAAAAAGAATGGTTTCTGGCAAACAGAAATCCTTTTAGGAGATCCACTTTTCTGGTAAACCCACCCTCAGGCTTGCTTACTCTGATAGTGACTGTTCTGTTTAGGATGATGTCATCAGCAGTGCCATTGTTTTGTTTTGTCTTTGTCGTTGTTGTTGTTGGTGGTGGTGGTGGTGGTGGTGGTGAGTGGCTTTAGACCTAACAGTTCAGCCTTTTGTTGATGGTAAGGGATGATAAATCCTCTGGCTACATCCTGTTTCTGGGGTCCTTGAGAAAAGAGGAGCCTGAAATGCTGGTCCAAAACCAGGAATCAAGCTGGCTGGAAACGGTAAGAGACCTGAGGAAATTGTATTACAAGCATCTAGCTTAATGTCATTTTGGTTATTTCACTAATTCTCTCTGGATGGAACTGGAGAAGACAAAGAGCAATCATTATTATAGGAAGGACAGAAACCAGTGGGCCAAGAAGGAGTAGAATCCAGGACCACAGAGAGGAGCATAGCAAAAAGCCAAAATTAGACGTGGTCTCGGGAAGCCATAGTTGACAAGCCAGTTCTTTTTCCCTTGGTCAGGCTAGTTTACATTAGCCTTTAGTAAGCCCAGAGATAGCCAGTTCTGCTGAGTGATCTGGAGCTGTGGAGGTGAGCCTATTTAGATGCAGATTCTAGGCCTTATCTGATTCCTAGATGGCTTCTGTCACCTGAGTGGAAATCTGCTGGGACAGAAGGGAGAGCTAAGGAGCTTAGTGGGCTCTTCACTTACTACTTCCAGGTCTGTCCCTTTGCCTGGAAGGTCTGGAAGACAAAGGGAACGTACACCAAACAGGAGGGGGAAGAAGGGGTCCATTTTACCTGTGACAGATCCCAGTCACAATTCCCTAAAAGCTTGCAAAAATCCTTTAAAGCTGATTTTTTAAAAAAGATAAGTTTTAGAAATATTAGTATGACCACTGTCTGGAATCTGCACTGAAGCCTTCATAGTAGAAAAGCAGTTAGTAAGTGTCTGTTGAGTGCTCAAGCAGATTTGTATCTTTGCACCATAACAAAATAAAACCTAAAAAGTTATCGTCTTAATCGGTGTCCTATTGCAGTGAAGAGACACCATGACCACGGCAACTGGTATAACGCATATAAAGCATTTCACTGGGGCTGGGTTACACTTTCAGAGGTTTAGTTTATCATTATCACTGTAGGAAGCCTGGCAGAGTGCAGGCGGACATGATGCCACAGTGTAGAGGAATGCTAGGTCGGTGAGGCAGAAGTGAGTGGGTGGAGAGCATCCTCCTAGAAGCAGGGTAAGGGGGGATGCGATTGGGGTTTGCAGAGGGGAAACCGGGAAAGGGGATAACATCTGAAATGTAAATAAATAAAATATCCAATTAAAAAATCTTTCAATAAAATAAGTTTTAAAAAAAGAAATAGGCTGTAATTTTTATTCACAGGTAACCCACACATGCTGCTCCTCCATCTATCCCCCCTTCATCCTACAGCATCTCAGTCTCTGAAGTTAAAATTCAAGGTGAAAATCTCGAAGAAAAATAACGCTTTTCTAGTGAACTAGATGCAGAGCGCCCTCTAGGGACGCCATTATATTAATGCACTATTTCCTACTTAAATGAGCCAAATGGAGATAAAAGACCAGACAGCTCAGGCAGCCAGTGTCTGCTCCAGTCTGGTTTCTCTGTTTTTGTTGTTCTCTAGACATAGCCACAAGAAGTTTGCCCTGTGCATGCTGCATCAGAAAAGTGACCTGGATAATCTCAAATTGTAGCAAATAAACGAGGATCCATTCAATAATACAGGAGGACAATAAAAGGGTCTATATCTTGGTCACCTGGACATATATGTCAGAAATAAAATACACTTTTAGAGAATTATTTACATTATTAATAACATATTACCTTGGATAAAACTTTGGAAAAGTTTCTTCTTGCCCAAGAACAATACTACTTTACAAATTCTTTGAGAGTCATCTGAGGACTCAGCCAGTAAAGGTGCTTGCCAACAGGCCTGAGGGCATCCTGTGACTCACAGGATGAAAAGAAAGGACTGACCCACATAATTAATAGATAGATAGATAGATAGATAGATAGATAGATAGATAGATAGATAGAATTTTTAAAGGCCTTTAAAATCTATGAGTAAATGCTTTTTCTTCTGCTTCTCAAGTCATAGCTCTTGATCTCTTCAGTAGTGTGGTAACTAATACATTAAGACTTACTGACTTAAAATACCCCTCACAGTACGTCTGTTGGCTAATTAGTTTCTTCCCCCAAAGCCAGAAGCATGTAAAAATATCGACTATACTTTTTTGTGATACTATTCTTGGGGAGGCATGAATAAAAATCTACTCATCCCAGACAGGCAATTCTGGATGTGAGAGGGTGTCTGTCCCAGACAGTTTAGTTAGTCTGACTTCTTTCTTGACAATCCACTGGTCTGACAGAATTTTCACATTCCTTACTGTTAATGTAACCTCAGAGAATGAGGAGCTCCTGAATCTGGTCATCTTCAGGGAATTCCTGAAGCCATTAAGTTGTTTTGCTCCTAAGTTTTGATAAGCTTCTTTTCAATATAATGTTTTATTTCAGAGGACACTGGAATATAGCACATACTAGTGAAAATAATATGTAGAACTTTGAGCCTTGATCAGTATCTTTTCAGCTACAGTTCTCTGTCTAGGTTACCAACCCCTGGCCTTTGAACATCTGGAAGCATCTCCATTAAAAAAAAAAAAACTACTATCATTTTTTTCCTTGTCTCATACTTAAATCTTTGTTCTCCAGAATCTTTCCGTTGAAAACAAGGCTTGAAACACAAGACAAAACTCAAATTGTGATTCTAGCAGTGAGTGGTTGGGACATGTAGACTCTGAAGGAGGAAAAATACTAGCTCTGAATATTTGTCCTGGCTTCGCTGTCTGTCCTTTGCCCTGCTGAGTGTGGCTTCTCTGTCACATAGGAGATGAAATGAGAGTTCATGTGGTTACTCCCAGAAGTGTAGTTTTCTGTTTTGTCTGTTGAGTGTAATTATTTTCCCCAGGAATTTGCCTACACACAGTCCTAATTAAATAGCTATATCATGTGACCATAAAATGAAGTTTGTTTTTAATTGCATGCTTGCCACACTCCACCAATGCTAGCTAGAAAGATGCAGGTGCCCAGAGGCTTTAACATCCAATGTGCAAGAAGTTGAGAGCATGAATCAGGCACAGAGGGTAAAATGATCATCTGCCCAGGGATTTATTCAGCTCATGTATAAGCAAGGTATAGCAAAATATAAGGTGGTTCAGTAAGAGAACACTTGAAGAACTAAGTGTATATATCGGCAATTATTGAGAACTGCTAGAATAGAAGGAACAAATTAGACAAAAATCTTCCCTTTAAAACAATAATCCGTAATGTTTGAGGGTTTGTTTTTCTACTAGAAATGATTCTACAGGTCAGCTGTAGCTTGGCTCTGATAAACTAATAAAATGTAAATAATTAAATGACTCTGGGTAAGCTTTGTAAACAATAACGTTCAAGACAGTCATTTGGGGGATGAATGTTTTGAATGTTTTAAAGATGTTTCTGCTGGAAACCTTTGAACTAATTCTGAAAGCCCGAGAACTCCAAATATTCCTGGCAATTATTCATTCCTCTCCCTGTCCTCTCTGCTGGTCTACTGGACTCCTAGGAGAGTTATCTATGGAGAAAAGGATCACAATCACAGAGAAGCCGGGGGAAGCTAATTTTCAAAAGTTTATTGTCAAAGTGGCTCCACACACTGTTCCCCTGTCCCTACTAATTCCTATTATAATTATGTGATGAAATTTTGCTTTAAAGTGGCCCTAAGTGTGTGCGTGTGTGTGGGAGTGCATGTGCACGTATGTGAAACCAAGACAACTACCTAGGATTCATTCTTCAGGCATCATCTGTCTTTTTCTGAGACATGATCTGAGACCTAGTCTGGGGCTCAGCAAGTGGACCTAGATGGCTGGGCAAAGATCCCTGGGACTCTCCATGTCCTTGTCTCCCTAGTGCTGAGATTGTGTCTCGGGGTTTGGTGTGCTGTATTTTTGCAGTTCTGGGTCATCAAACTCAGATCTTAGGGTTTGTGAGGAAAAACAAGACCAAACTGTGTCCCCAGCCTCTCTGTTTTTTTTTAATTTATTGTTGTTGTTGTTTTGTTTTGCAATCTACTGCAAGTCTCAGTTCATTGTATTATAATAAGGATATAACCATGTATGCAATTAATTAGTGATCTAAAAAGAAAACAGAAGCCTACCAAGTTTAATGATTTTTGCCCTCAGTTGTCAGAATTATGACTCTGTAGAAAAGAAGCAAGCCTGCATTTCTCTTGTTTTTAGGGAACATTGAAATTCATAAAACATAAGGAAGTATACTAACTAAAAGCAAAGTGTAAAATATTTCCACCTACTTAGTTTTTACATTTATTAGACAATATTCTAAAAAAAAAGTGTTCATATTCTTAGAACACCTAAATAGGTTGTCTTCTATCCAATTATGTTACTGAACATTTTATTATCTCTTATACTAAATTGAATTTGGGCTTTTAAAATTATTTTTTCCTTATTTTTAGCAGTATAGTAAATTTCTGAGTTTTACTTTCCAGGCACAGTTGTGACAACCCTTGGTCACTATGTAGCGTCTTTAGAAGAAAGTGACAGAAAGGAAGCTCCATTTGGGAGCATCCAGCAAGAAGCAGCCTTGTGGTGCGTCATCACTGGGCCTAACAGAAATAAAACATTACCTTGTTTTTCTAGTTTATAAACCAAGCCAGCAGGGTACACAGAGGAACTCACATTAGAGGGCCCACTCTGCTTGACCTCTAAAGACTAGCTATCTATTTAACTTCTACTAAATGTTTCCAGAGTGCCTTCAAATGAAATTTCTCAGTCATACCCACGGTGGGATAGACACTGGGAGCAACTGTTCCAGTGAGAATAGCAGATTAGTCAAGTCCTGACCAAGATGTGATACCCAGGTCTATGCTCGTCCCACCTCCATTCAGCTGCCATCTGAGGACTGGGTGTGTATGCCCATCCCACTCTATGTAGAGGTGACCAAACTCCCTGCTTCCTGTCATTTACATGTTGGGCTCTCCGTTGCTGTCACTTTTCTTCCTATAGTGACTGAAGGCAACCGAGAGAAGCATCCTCTTCAGAATGATCAGGAAGCCATCTCTCAGTGAGGATGCCTGTTGCCTCTGAGTTTGGCAGATACATGTCCAACCATACTCCAAGGTCTAGCTATGAGACAGACCCTTTACCCACCTGTGCAAATGCAGAGAGAAGGGAGCTGCCGGTCTTCTTGCACATCCAGCAATCAAGTTGAAGTGATGAGAATCCTCACTGCATGTGGTTTTCCTCTCTGACGTCCGTGCTTTGCAGTAGTGAACACATAACCCAGGTAGTAAAGACAGGGCTTCTCTGAGGGCAATGAATGCTCAAATGCCTATTTCGGAAGCTGTTGTCAGAGTCTTCTTGCTTGATAACCTATGTTCTGCCTCATTTGATCCATGAGTGTGAGTTTATGTATACACATTTTAGACAACTTAGTGTTTACAATTGTGTTAATAGGTATTTTGAATTAAACATCACCAAGTGATCACTCTATTCAATAGCCAATATTCATAGCAGGCCTATATCTGCTAGAGGACAGAACTACAAATTAAAGCAAATAAACATTTTTTTTGGGGGGTGGAACATACAGAGGGAACTGAACTTTGAAAAGATATCAAGGTAATCAGTAGTCTGAGAAGAAAATAAAACAGAACTGAGGGACAACAGTAGAAAGAATATAGAAAGCTGGTTCGGGTGGCAGATAAACAGAAGCGTCCTTAATGAAGTGGCATCTAACCTAAGACTTAAATAAACTGTAGTGAGAGCCATGACGGCAATGGCAGCAGCCGGGCCCCAGAGAGCAAACTGAGTTTAACATCTTTCATAAACTGTGAAGAAGCCATCATGGGAAAGAACACTGAAGAAAGGGTCAAAGACGAAGTCAGGAAGGCAGCAAGGAACCAGATCATTTAAGGACCTGGACCTCAGAGTGGGTATTTCCAAGGGATCCTCATGCCTATGGTCTCCAATGCACACAAACGTGTTATTCACCAAAGGCTACAATACCAGAAAATAGTGTGGCCTCTTGGCAGGCAAGACTGAATCATAGTACAAGTTGGAAAGCTCCCTGGTCTTCAGTGCACTCCGGTTCTGAATCTAAAGGTTGAAGGGCAGCTTCTGTTGTGGTTAATCGTGATACTCAATTGATACAAGCGACACTTGGGAGACTAGCAAAGCACAGTCCTGGCCACGCCTTCATGGGAGATCTGCCCTCACTCCAATCCAAAAGACTCGATAATAAAAGGACCGTTACCAGTATAGCTGTCATTTTTGTGCTGGCTGGGCCCTTGAAACGTTCTTTGTTATTACCCTGTTATCCTGCCCCACCCTGGCCCAAAGCAGTTGATCCAGCTGGCCTTGGACAGAAACGTCTAAGACACTAAAAGGATTTATCTTTCCACTTATAATTGTTTCTTTTAGGTATTTGTTAGTGACAAAAAAAAAGCCAACATAGTTACTGAAGGAGTCTTAGGAGTCCTCTTAGAGGAGTGTGGGAGCCTTGAAGTTAGGGTACTTACTCAATCTTTTTGGTAAAGAAAGGTGCTCTATAGCTTTTGGTTTGGCAGTAGGATAGTGTTTCTTTAGATTCTGTTTTGCAGCAAGATAGTGTGGTATGTACTAGACAGTATGAGGTACAGACATTTCACAGCCTGTTAGGAACATTAAAAAGATATGAAGACCCAGTTGCATTATTTATGGATTTTTTACTACAAATAATAGGAAAACAAAACTAAATTTGTTGCTTAAAATGACACAGATGGTTAGTTCTAGACACAGAGCAGTAAGGTCAGTTGCTTACTTTGGGTCTAACAATTATGAGCAAAGTCAAGTGTTATCATAAGTCTAGATGTTACTGCTTCCTCTTGACAGCTACTATAAAGAAGGCACCAGGCTGGGCAGCAGCCACTGCCATCCAGACATACAGTTAGACCTTCCAACTCCATGGTTATTTTATTTGGGAACAATTTAGAACTTCTTAATCTGTGGGGCTCAAAGTCATTCTCTCTCTCTCTTTCCCTCCCTCCCTCCCTCCCTCTCTCTCCCTCCCTCCTTCCCTCCCTCCCTCTCTGACTCTGTGTCTCGTCTGTGTATGTCTGTGTGTGTGTGTGTGTAGAGATAATAGTTACTGAGAGTTAATGCAATAATTTCTTGTGTTTTAATGAGAAGCTTTCTCTTTCTTTCTTTCTTTCTTTCTTTCTTTCTTTCTTTCTTTCTTTCTTTTATTGGATATTTTATTTGGATCCCCTTTCCCCATTCCCCCCACCCAGGAACCTCCAATCCCATCCCCCCTCCTTCTGCTTCTAAGAAGATATGCCCCTACCCACTCACCCACTCCCACCTCCCCACCCACAAATTCCCCCACACTGGGGTATCCAGCCTTCACTGGAACAAAGACCTACCCCCCCACCTATGCCCGACAAGGCCATCCTCTCCTACAAATACAGATGGAGCCATGAGTCCCTCCCTATGTGCTCCCAGGCTGGTGGTTTAGGCCCTGGGAGCTCTGGTTGGTTGGTATTGTTGCTCTCCCCATGGGGCCACAAACCCTTTCATCTCCTTCAGTCTTCTCTCTCACTCCTCCATTGAGAACCCAATGATCAGTTCAATGGTTAGCTGTGAGCATCTGCCTGTGTATATTTCAGGCTCTGGCAGACCTCTAAGGGGACAATCAGGCTCTTATCAGCATGCACTTTCTCCATCCACATCAGCGTCTACCTTTGGTGACTTCACAAGGGATGGATACCCAGGTGGAGCAGTCTCTGGATGGCCTCTCCTTCAGTTTCTGTTCCACGCTTTGTCACCATATTTGCTCTGATGACTATTTTGTTACCCCTTCTAAGAAGGGCCAAAGCACCCTTACTTTGTTCTTCCTTCTTCATGAGGTTCATGTGGTCTGTGAGTTGTATCTTGGATATTGTGAGCTGTTGGACTAATATCCAATTATCAGTGAATGCATAGCATGTGTGTTCTTTTGTGATTGGGTTACCTCACTCAGGATGATATTTTCTAGTTCCACCCATTTACTTAAGAATTTCTACAATTCATTGTTTTTAATAGCTGAGTAATATTCTATTGTGTAAATGTACCACATTTTCTGTATCCATTCCTCTGTTGAAGGACATCTGGGTTCTTTCCAGTTTCTGGCTATAATAAAGCAGGCTGCTATGAACATAGTGGAGCATGTGTCCTTGTTATATGTTGGAGCATCTTCTGGGTATATGCCCAGGAGTGGTATAGCTGGGTCCTCAGGTAATGCTATGCCCAATTTTCTGAGAAACCACCAGACTGATTTCCATAGTGGTTGTACCAGCTAGCAATCCCACCAACAATGGAGGAGTGTTCCTCTTTCTCCACATGCTCACCAGCATCTGCTGTCACCTGAGTTTTTGATCTTAGCCATTCTGACTGGTGTGAGGTAGAATCTCAGGGTTGTCATTCCAACACAGCATAATGGGAAAGAATACTGATGTGAGCTGGGGCAATGTCAGCCATGGAGGGTTAGAATCACAAGCAAACTGACAAGAGTACTGGTCTTGTACTGGAAGGGATGCTACACTGTCAGTACCATCATGAACTGGCCACTGGATGGAGCACAGCTTATGGTGGTACTCGGCAGAATGAAGCAAGGTTAGATTCTCCTAACAGTTGCTTCAACATACTCCTCAGCTAGAAAGTAGCATTTCCCAATGATGGCAAGTAATTGCTTAAGGATTTGTTGTCAGCTTAACTGAAGGTATACAGGAAGAAAAATAGTTAAGAGGGGCTAAGGAACAGAATGAATATTTCTAGAATTTCACATTCATTGTGGACAGTGTCCCTGACATATCCTCTCTTTGGCTCTTGAGATGCCAATTAAGTGTACATTAGCTTATCAGTCTACCATATCCACTTTTCCCAGGTTTGCTTCATTTATATTTTACTGCATTTTTCTTGCATGTATCACTTTTTACAAATCCTCTCCTCAAACTGTGTGTGTGTGTGTGTGTGTGTGTGTGTGTGTATGTGTGTATATACTTTAGTTCTTATGTTTATGTGGGCAGTATGGCTGAGGAGATGACTCAACAAGCCATGCACTTGCCATAGAAAACATGAGAATCTGAGTTAGAACCCACACACAAGCCACTCATAGAAGCACACCCCTGTATCCCAGTATTTCCTTGGCAAGATAATAGGGGTAAGCAAAAGGAGAGTTCCAGAAACGAGTAGGCCACCTAACCTGGAACACAATTTGAACAACAAAGAGCCTTCACAGACAAGGTGAAGTGAAAGGCCAATGCCTCCAACCTCCATATGCCTTCTTACAGTCTCTCTCTCTCTCTCTCTCTCTCTCTCTCTCTCTCTCTCTCTCTCT
>NW_021605171.1:1754821-1786174 GCF_004785775.1 Grammomys surdaster | reverse complement strand
CTCTCTCTCTCTCTCTCTCTCTCTCTCTCTCTCTCTCTCTCTCTCTCACACACACACACACACACACACAAATGAGGCCACTCTATAGATATGAGTATATCTAGATATAGATATATAGATACAGATATACAGATATGCGATCCTGTCCTACAAGGTTACTGGGTGTGATTTTACTGAGTAAATCAACATTCTGAACTCATGTTAATGTAGCTAAAACAAGGGTAGCAGTGACTGTTAGTAAGGAGCTTTGTTGTGCCAGTTGATAAAGAAAGATGATTGCAGAGAGTTACCCTGCACAATACCGCCTTCCTGTCTGTTGTAAACTCACTGCATCCTTGAATAACTTTCAAATCACTTTTGTCACATGTGACTGGCTGGTGTCCTCCTTCCCAGGTGTGAGAGCATGGAACTTGATGACAAAATCCGGGATCTGATAGCAGGTGGCCCAGAAGCCACAGCCAGCCACAGAAATGTCTATTCTTCTAAGGTAAGAAGCTATTCTCTTCCTGCTTTCTCTCAACACGCACTTTACAATGTGTTCATCCAAGAGATTTACGGTCAGCCCTGAATTTTCTTGATGGCTGAGAAAGTAGTGTGAATCAGAACAAACCTTGTCTTCCAGTCAGTATAAAGCCCCTGCCAGGTGGAAGCCAAAAGCAAAGCCCCTGGACTTTCAGGGAAACAAGAACGGAGTCCTGCTACTGGAAAGAGTACTGGGCACCAAAAGCATCTTTGGAGAAGGTGACCCAGTTGGCTAAGATCAGCACAATTCATATCCATGGGATTTTTTGCCATTGATTTTCTTTCTTCATTGCTTGAAAGGGTAGGGGGGCGCTTTATTGATAAGGAATTGTTTTGGCTTTTGATTTTCTTTGAAGATGTTTGTTTGAGGTACTGCTGTGTAATAAGCTGTAGCTCAGGATGTGGGAGATGGCTTTTCAGGGATGCATCATAAAACACGGTACTGTGCAGCTCTGGGCAATCCGCAATTTAGAACTCATCTCTAACAATCATTTCTAAGATCCAATGGGAGTACTTTTGCACTCACAGCTGATGCTGAAAACTGAATACATTAGATTTCAATCAAAATAACTTTAATTCTTATCAGTAAAGTAGCACATAGAAGACTATAAAAATCAGAGACAAATATTTCATGTAGAGCAAATGGGGACTAGATGACCCTAGAAAAACACTCATTGCCATAGAAAATTTGCAACCATAAATTCACATGCTTTCTTTTCTTTCTTTTCTTAAGAAATATCTCAGAATTATGCAGGCTTCAGCCATCACTAAACACAGACATAAACACTATAAGACTCCTACCTTGAAAATGCATCACTGTTAGGGAGCACCATTCAGGATCTCTCCCTCTCCCTCTCCCTCTCCCTCTCCCTCTCCCTGTCCGGGGCCCGCGCGGGCGCGCGTCCTTACACACATACACACAAACACTGTCTTACTAAATTTTTATTACTACTAAATCTCTAAGGTTCATGTCACTGGATGGAGGAACGATATTTTTTGTTTAAGCTTCCCTTCCTGAAAAGCCTGGCTGTTTAAAAAGTTATCAGTGAACCTTTGTCAGTGGTTAGAAAGCTTAAAACACCCCCCTCTAGTTTCTTGTCTATCCAGCTGTCAGCACATTATTCTTGTTTAACACAAAATATGTGCTTTTTTCCCCTGCAATGTCCTTATCTAATCTCAAAAAGAAATGTGCTAGCGACCACTGAAATCCCCTTATTAATCTTGGTCTGTGTTATCTTACCAAACAGTGCTGTGCTCCTCCTAACTAACTCTCTCATTATTGTGTGCACCCACTTCCATGGATCCTGCTTCATAGGAAAACCCTCTTCTGTGTCTTTACCTATCACAGGGTATCAAGTTCTATCCACTATGTGGGCTTAATGGGAACTTGTCACTGCCTCTAGGATACTACTTCTCCATCACTTCATATGTAAAATTTGCTCATTCTCCTGTAGTCCAAACTTCCAGGCAATGGGCAGAGGATTCTTAGCTGATGTTTTCTAACTTCTCTGTGAGGGATGAAGCAAAAAATAGAATCTGCAGAGGCTGTAAGATGTGAACTGTGAGGTTTAAAGAAATTTAAGGTGCTATGAATTGGCCATTGAGAAACGAGAAGACAGAAGATGCAAATAAGATTCAGAAGAGCACATTTCAATAATAATCACTTTGCAAGATTAATTGCTAAACAGTACTACTCCCATACCTTTTAAGTTTTAGCTGAGCCAACTGACATCATCATCACAACCCACAGCACAAAACTAGCTTCTAGTTGGGTGGTAGTAATGCATGCAATCCCAGGCAGGGACAGGTGAATATATGAGTTTGAGACCAGCCTGGCCTACAGAATGAGTTTTTGGAAAGCCAGGGCTACACAGAGAAACTTTGTCTTGAAAATCCAAAAACAAATGAACAAAAGTTTAGTAGCTTCTACCTTGATAAATTTAATTGACACTTGTACTTTTCTGTTCACCCATCCTCTCATTTTCAATTAACAGTAACCAGAGTTCAATTTTCTTCAAATGTCTTACACATACTTATCTATAGTCTTCTCCTCTCATGGACTTTGTTTTTCTGGTCCTTTCCGTTTCATTATTCTTCATACTGTTTCCTTTAGTCACAACCCTGAGCCAATGGCATTGTTCAGGGGTGTGTCTATAATTCTTAGATCATGAAACTGTAAGACACCCATGCCTCCTACATATGTACTTGGAAACTGTGGGTGTGTGCCACTTGTGTGAACGTACCTATTGTTACTTCAATAGTCAACAGTGTGAACCTGGGAGAGTGGAGCCTAAAATGGAGCAGATAAAAGTCATGTGCAATAGACATCTTTATTTGGGTCATTATTGCGGGAGGTATTAAAAATTGAACTACCAGCTTGGCTGCCAGCACAGCCACACAGGTAGGCTGCCTGGCCCCAGCCAGGTGTCATCATCTTGGCAGGCTCTCCAGCGGGACCAGAGCTCCAGAGTTCCCTTTGAGGCCACGCCAGCCCCACACAATGACAGTCCATCCCGTGATCAGCCACCACATTACCCATCACCCAGCAAATCAAAACTCTTAATACTTATATCAATGGATTTATATATCAGTAAAATCTCAATACACAAGATGCCCACACAATTTAGATGTTATCTCAATTATTCTAAGCTTTTGATGTGCATAACTACCTGAGACTGCTAAACCCATGCAGATTCACATCTGCTTCCATTTTGCCTTCTCTTCTCCCTCTCCTCCTGTGTCTCCCTCTCTACCACTCTTAGCTCTGCCTCCCTTTTCCCTGTCCAATCATAGGCCTCCTGATGCAAATAGATTAGACAGGGAAATTTCTGCTACATTTCACCCTCTCTGTTAGAATTAAACAAACAAACAAACAAAAACCCTTTCTCTCAAAATATAAATGGAGCACAGCTATTACCATTTTGTGATTGTAAAGGTACAAGAAAGACCTAATACCCAGTCCAACATTATTGTCAATAAAAAAGACCACTGTCATCTATCCTAACTTAACAGACTATAGTTCTGCACCTGACTTATGTGCTGGCTTTAGATTGAATGCCATCTGAAAACCATCCTCTCAAATCTGTTCTCTCAAAGTAAACAGCCTGGGTTGGCTATGAGACTATAAGTCTTCAGCACCGTCTCTGTTTAATTTACAACCCCCCTTTCAGGTAAACCCTGTTCATCCATAGCTACTGGACAACTACAGGATATCAGGCAACTTATATGTTGAGGGTATTCTGAGGGTTAGGCAAAATCATATGAGTAAAGCTCACTTGAAGTCAAGTTGTATAGAGTCACAAGAGCAAGATCACCTCTAGTGGTTCTCAACCTGTGAGTCACAACCCTTTGGGCATCAAATGACACTTTACAAGGCTCACCTAAGACCATCAGAAAACATAATAGGTAGCATTCATAACAGTCACAAGTAACAGTTATGAAGTAACAACAAAGGGCCATCACAGCATGAGGGACTGTATTAAAAGGTCACAGTATTAGGAAGGCTGAGAACCACTAGTTAGGTCATATATAGTCACAGGTCAACTCCTGCTTAGAAACATCATTCTGAATAATATGGGTAATCTAAAGTAAACCCACTCCTATTTATTACACCTGGAAAGGGCACAAAAGCACATGGTAAGAACAACCCATGTTATGAAGAAACAGAGATTACAAGATTTTTGTCTCATTTCTTTGGAGTTATTTCACAAGTTCTCAAAAATTCCCCTCAAGCAGGTTCACTCATAGACTATGTTCCGATGGCCAATGAAGTCAATGGATTAGATCACCTGCAGCTGGAGGCACAGGCAGCTGAGGGCTGAGAACTGGGCTCAGATACTCTGGTAGAACACCAAGTCCTTTTAACAGCTGAGCCATCTCTCTTGCCTCAAATTTGGAGGTTTTGGATACATGCGGTTATTTTTTTATTGAAACTATTTTTCCATGGAATATATTCTGACATCTCCTTTTAGATTCCCCCAAATCCTCCTCACGTCACATGTCCCATTCCATGTCTTTTTCTTTAGAAAATGGGCAAATATAAAAACATTCAATCCAGAGTAAAAGGAAACAGTAACAATACCCAAACAGGGCATTATGCTGCCACAGTCCCCGTGAATTCATGTGTGCATCAGTCCTGCCATACACAGAGACCTTTTTTCCTTACTGTCTTCTATCACCTCTGTCTTTTACAATCTACCAGTACCATGACCAGTAGTCATTTGGTGTGAAGGCTCTAGTTAGGCACCACCTTGAATTGTCCATATTCAACAAGATCCAGCAAGTGGGTCTTACCATTAGTTTTTAGGAAGAAACCAATAGCCATAGAAATAATCTGAGCTTTTTGAGGTTGCCCCTTGGTCAATAACTTAATTATATGTAACCCATTTTTGGCTCTGAAGGTTTCATACGATGGGGAAAGAAATTTAGTCAGGATTTTATTCTTTTGTTACTTGGCGATTTCATTTACATTTCTTTCATATATGTATATATTTTGAGAGTTCCTACAGTAGTAGATTTCCATTATGACCCCTCAAGTGGCATTTAGTGTTAGCTGTCCCTCCCTGTAGTCTATCTCTTTCTCCCCTTTCCTTCTCTCTCTCTGTTTACTCTTCCTTTTTCAGTCTCACTTCCCTATCTCTCCTAACTATATATTCTATCTCTTCTTCCTTGGGAGATCCTTCCCTCTTTCTTAGCCCCTTACTCTAGACCTAACTTCTATGTCTATACTAATTATAGCATGTCCCCTAAAGGCTTAAATGCTAACATATAAGAGAATACACACTCACAAACACACACAACTTTTTGAGTTGGATTAACTGACTCAAGATGAATCTTTTTAGGCCTATCTTCTTCTCTGTGAATGTTACGATTTCTTTTTTGTCCCCATTTTTTAGCTGAGTAATGAATACTCCACTGTGGAAATGTACTGCCTTTTCATTATGCATTCATATTGATAAAATATGAGCCCTTGAATTCTGAAAGTTGTTTCCCTTCACCTGCAGCTGAGAGCAAAGTATTTTCATGGCATAGAAATTCCTCTGCACTCACAAAGGAAGGATCTAATATTTGTTTATAGCTACTTTGACATCTATAATGGCAATCAGGACCATCTTTATCTTTGGTTTAATAGTAAAAAATTAATCTCCAGAAAAATATTTTAAATTATAGCCAAAGTCTACAAAATGATAAAGTACCTAGGGTGTAAAATCACTCAGGAGTATTTTCCCCACAATACATTATTGCTGTCTGCATATTCTTCTACTTCTCAAAATATGCATATTCTTTCACTTTTCAAAAAGCCACTCCATAATCCTCTAATGTGCTGTAAAATTTCATATACTGCATCTTCTTTCTGGAAGCCTATAGCAGTGAATTAGTTAAACTGTTTTGGCTCCCAGCAGGTAGCACACTCACACCCTCCCTCCCAAAAGCTCACTGGATTTGCAAAAGAAAGACACAAGTATGCCAGTTAACTTTGATATGCCTTGACTACTAGCTCAATGGCTGGGCAATTCTAATCTTCCCCAGGGCCAGCATATACTCTCCCTTCCAAGGTTGCTGAGTCTTTATTATCAGTCGAAGACATCTAGAGGCAGAGACTCTCAGGTCTGGAAGTGTAGCTGTTTTGGTAGCCAAAATAAGAAAGCATTAGAACCAATCCACAACAGAAGCCCTGTATATTTGCCTACTGGATGTACTATTCTATGTCTGTTCAGATCATTCACAAGCCTACAGCCATGCTCATGTTCCCATACAGTATGTGTTCCTCCCTGCTTTGGTGTAAACATCTGCTTTCTTTATACATCATTCATAAGTGTTATTACTCTAGTTCTAGGGTCATACATGAATATCCTCATTTTCTCTGCTAGTCATGAAATTTTTATTTGTTATTTTGAAATTTATATTTGTTACATTCAATCTTTTTTAATTTTGTGTATATGTGTACAAATATTTGGTGCCACACGTGCCGTGACAAGTTTTGTGGAGGTAAGGGGACAAACTTGAAAGACTTGTTCTCTCCTTCTACCATGCTAGTTTCAGAAGTCAAATTCAGATAATTAGACTTGATGACACACATCTTTTCCCACTGAGCTATCTCACTGGTTGAGCATAGGCTTTTAGGAAGTAGGTTGTTTAGAATCATACGAAATATATCCCAATGGAGATTTTCCTAAAAGATGTCAGCATATTCAATGACATGTGCTATATAGGGTTAGATTTAGAATAACTGGCCCCTAGAATTTCCTTACAAATCATTCTCAGAATCCATAGGGGAAGCTAATGTACAGTGCACTTATGGGAATCAAGGGTTTTTTTTTTTTTAATCATTATGACAAATGTCTGGGAGAATTTAAAGGAGGAATGATTTGTTTGGCTCATTTTTTTTTAAAGCTTCATTTTTTGAAGCTGTTATGAGACAGAACAACATAGCAGAAGGGTCCAGAAGAGCAATGTTCCTTATCTTATGATGTCAAGGAAAAGAAAGCTACAGAGCAGAGGTAGCCAAGGACAAAGGACACCTTTCCAGACCGTGTACCTACTAACCTATTTTTTCCATCTAGGTTCAACCTCCCCTTTGGAAAAATTTCCTAATAATGTCGTCACATTGTAAATATATCCAAGGATTAATCCATCCATCCGAGTTCCCAGGACCCAATCACTTCCGAAGCTTATTGGCTTTTAGCACACAAGGATTTGAGAGAACACTTTATACCCGAATCATCCCACTTACAGAAGCATTCTCCCTGTTCTCACATGAAAGATGCCATGTGATCTTCCTTATGTCTGTTCCCACAGTCTGCTAATGGTTTTTATATATCTGCCTCTTACCTAGATGCCTGCTTTCAGGAGCACTGCCATCTTTGTACCAAGCATTCCCCAGCTGGGGTATGTCCTCTGATGTCCTAAAGGCAGCTGCTCATGGTGGCTTCTACCTTTGAGGATAAGAAATGTTTTCCTCAGCTTTAGCTGTGCAAGTTCCTCATGTCGTCTTGTACTTCCAATACTTTCCAGAGATGTGTATCTATCAGCTTCCTACTGTTTGGGTTCTGGATGAGATCTAGTTAGTAACTACTCTGACCCAGCAATTTGCAAAGCATTTCTCTGCATTAGCCTACTTAATCTTACCCCTGTCCAGATGTGGAAAAGAATTAATAATGTGAAATAATTTTTGCATGATCTTACAGCTTATAGGATTTAGAATCAGTACCTAAGCTTAAATCTATCTAACCAAAACCACTATTTCATCATTTTCCTTTTATTCTCCCCTCCTTCCTGTCTGTCATCTGGGAACTATGCTCTGGTTCGTGCCAGGAGTGACTGCAATCTCTCAGGAGCCGCTTCTCTTCTTGGCCACAGCACTCCACTTGGTTCAACCAGTATGCCCCTTTCTCTCTTTCTCAAAAGAACAGCATTGGGAGGGAGTCTTCATTCTTCACGATCCAGATTGTCCTCTGAATGTGCCTTCAAATATTTGATTCCTTGAGTAAATAGCTTAGTCTCCACGACAAGTGGCTGAACTTGGATTTATGCAGTAACACCCTGAAGGAGGCAATTCTCTACTCAAAACAAAGCAAACACTTTCATACTTTTCACCGTGATAACGACAGAATGAAAAGGATTGGAACATTTCTATTTCAGTAGACAGGAATGGGACAGTGGCCAAGGAACTATGGAAGGCAGCTCTGGTTTCACTCTGAATGGAGTCATCACTAGAATGGTAGGTAGACTCGATGCAGGAGCAGAAAATGAGTTCACAACTTGATGAGTTTGGAAGATGATGGAATAGAAGAGGTATAACTTAATTGAAGGTTCTGAAACAAATGCAAAGCTCTCCTTTTTCTCGGTGTCTATTGCCAAAAATAAATAGAGATTAGTGAAATGCAAAAGATTGACTCACTGTGTGGAGGAAATGGGAACATAGTGGGAAGCATGCAAGAAAGCCTAGCAGCAAGAAAACAGACTATGAAACTATAATAGAGAGAAGGGCACTTTTAGGGAACAGAAAAATACTTGCCTAAGTGAGAATCAACTATCACATCTATGTGGAAATGATACTTGATCTTAGTCAGAAGGCTAAGAAAAGATTATGTGTAGAAATTATCTCAGTTATAAAAGCCCATTTAAAGGTAAAAGGCACACAAGATCATGCAAGTTCTTCATGGAATCTACCAAGAAGCGCAACTTTTGTATGCTATTTGTCCTGCGATAACAAATACCCTGTTTGGAAATCATTCTATGAAAGAGAAAACCTGTCTAAATTTGCTTAATAAAGTCATTACCTGTCCTAGAGAAGACACAAATGTAATGATCACTATAAAAATGGGGGGTTATTCTTTCTGCTTTAAGGGATCAATCAAGTCCCCAAATTCTTTTATAAAAATTCAGGAATAAAAATTTGTTTATAAGATTGCAGGGTCAAGGGTGGCTTATACCTTTAAATAGGTTTTTATAACTGATAATTTCTACACATAATCTTTTCTTGGCCTTCAGACTAAGATCAAATATTGTTTCCACATAGATGTGATGAGGTACATGGACATTAAAGTCTCATAGCAGCTGCTGTGCTGACAAAGAGAGAGGGTGGCAGGAAGTTGCTCAGGGTCTTTACTTAGGGTCTTTAAATACAACAATGGTTTACTGTCAGTCCAAAGACCGAGCATCTTAAATGAGGCCACTTCACTAGTGACTAATGGGACTATAGAATGAGAGAGCTAGGGATGGTCACTGTTATACATAGTTGCAAACATGTTTCTATGGATAAAAGCAGGGAGTATATGTGTAAACCCCCATTCTGAGCCAATTATAAAAAAAATATATTTATTTCATTGCCACTTATCAGTCACCAAACTGGGAATGCTCTAGTTTTTGTAGCAATGGCAAGCTATTGTTTCAAAGTCACACAATATAGAAAATGTTCATAGAAAATAAATACAGGCGTTAAGAGCCAAAGAGGAGTTGAAGATGCCTCCAAGACTCTTGGTCTGAAGAATATGATTTCACTAAGTGCAATGAGGAAAATGGGTCTTATGAGGGAGTCTGGAGACAGGTTGTAGATATGTGGAAACGAAAGTGACTCTGAAACACCCCAGTGGAGATGGCAAGATGGCTGTTAACATGGGCTGTTAGAGTTGGTGTGAGTGAGGTCTGGATCAACTGGTGATTAAATATTTTGACTGGCACAGGATGTCACATATTTGTAATACTACTTTCACTGGGATCTGTTACCTTGTGCATAGATGCCCATCTTTCCCATTAATAAATACATAATACATATTTTCAGGCTTGTTTTTACTAGAAATCCACTTTAATAATAAAATTGTTATATTCGAAGTTCTCTGGAATTGGTAGTCGTACATAGTTTCTGTAGCAAGGTTTATATGCGTAAGGTCTTCTTTAGTTAAAATGGGTGTCTTAGACCTCTGTGCCTGGCTTTGGCCATCTCTGTAGTGTTTATAAAGCTGTCCTTTTATTGCACAACTTCTCAGTTCTCACTGTGTGTATAACCTTGGACACTAAGTCCTTCCATGACATTAATGGAGAAAAAGAAGCACTCTGTTCTGAGCTGCTACTTGCTTTACTGGCATTAGCACTTATTTGCTGGCTTCTATGTATTGTCCAGTTTGCATACATAGATACAGCATCACATATATGTGTACACAAGTACATTTACATATGCTCGTCAACATCCATAGACATACACACAGGGATATTGAAGATGTAAATCTCATTGTAAGCAAGGACTTTTGCTTGTTTTTCTTTGGAACTCACTCATTTCCAAGTGCATACTGAATGATACACCAAATAGGGCTGGCCCTTTCATTTGTTATGTAAATGATTAGCCCATATTAAATATCACATCATGATTACTACCCAAGCTTTTATCTTTACAATCACAGATTGCCACTCTAGGAAAGATGTTACCATGATCCCACTGCATAATGTTGAAGTTGGCCCTTTAATTGCTGAAACACCTTACCCAGTCACAAGCCTGGAGAGATAGAGCTGAGGTATGAAACCAGATGACCTCATCCCACAATTAGAACATGTCCCTTCCAGGTCGTCTGTCTTTTACTGAGATAGTGCATGAGCCTGAACATCCATACACATCAATTCAGAAGCTTGCCAAAGAAAGCCTTCAGGCATCAGCAGACATGCCATGCTTTCTTCTCAGACTAACTGTGAAAAAAATATAGTCAATATCGCTAATGGCAGTTGCTGATTAGTACCTGAAAATTCCTTAGGCTAATTTTCTCCTATGTATATTACTTTGGCAATTTCATCATTGAGAAAGTTTTAAAATTGCTTTGGAGAGGTGGAGGTGAGACTTCAGTTTCTCTAAAAGTCACCTCAACTGGTGAGATTTTTTCTGAAAAAAAAAAAAAGAGTGACTGAAGGCCGCCCCTGAGAGGGATTGTAGCCAAGACACCGAGGCCTGTAGAGCCTCTCTTTTCATTCCTGAGGTAGGCCTACTGAAATTCCCATTTTCATCAGGGAATTTTGTTATTCATACATATTAGGACCGAGAACTCATAGAAACTCACTATGCTATCAATCTATACAGCAGAAGAGATGGAGGAGTTGTGATGAGAACTGCAAAGCTGTAATTTTGACATGATAACTGCCATCATGACTCAAGTAAGGAGCATGTGTCAGGATCCATGGCAGGGAAGACTTCAGAGACAGACATGCCAAGGATAACATTTAAAGAGAATGTTCTTTTAGACCATTTTTGAGGGTTTACATTGCTGCTTCTACTACTCCAGTGCAACCTAACACAGAAAAACATAAAGAACTTTTAACTGTATACACCTCACTCTGAGCATGTGTATTGGAAGTGAGAAGGAGGGTAGATAAGTGTGTGTTGGAACAAAATTGCTTTCCCATTAAAGATTTTTCTTTATTTTTGGTGGGCACGTCTCAGTGTGGATAACATGTCAGTATCTGGGAAGCCTCAGTTTCTATCCTCTACAGTCAGAGCACATGCGTGTCATAACTTTTACCTTCAGAACTCTATAGGAACAATTTGAACCCCACACACATTTTTGGATATTTCTCTAAGGCAGCACAACTTTCTTTCACTCATATATGTCTTCAGAACACATCTTCAAAATAGCAGGAGTTAAGCAAATGCACTTAACAAAAGTCCACACATTTGGAGTATAGTATAATGGATATTCACCAATCTACTCATTTAATGAAATGTGTTTAATATTGCTAGAGCAGTGTAGATACAGAGATGAATATGGCGACAAAGAAACACATGATCAAAATTGGAGAAGCGTTCCCTCTGACTGGGAAGAAAAAACAGTGTAAAATCAGAGGACAAGAGAGGTTCTGTGCTCACCAGGTCTATGGGCAGGGGCCAGGAAGCAAAGGAGCATACTCAAGGGCACACGGGAGAGGAGAAAAGCCTCATTTCAGGTTGTTGAGGTAATTTAATATGAGAGGAACATGGAGTAGAACAGGAGAAAGTGAGAGATAGACTATCTGACAGATGGAAAAGGAAGAAGTCAGGCCTTGGACATGTACACACTTCCTTTTATAAGTTTTGTGGTTCCAGAGCTTTTTGTTTGTTTTTGTTTGTTTGTTTTGTTTTTTACTTTAGTCTACTTGTGTGTGTGTTTGTTTTATACTTTAGCCTACTTGTGTGTGTCTGCATGAAAGGCTCCAGTCATGTGAATGAACTGAAAGAAGTTTTTTTTTCCTTTCAGCAACTCCTGCTTTCCTTTTTTCTGTTCCAGAATATTCCGTCCAAAGCACAGCTCCAAAGCCTCCATGCCCTCAGTCCCCTATGCAGCACGTCTCCAGTACATCATTAACTGAAAGGTCTGTAGCAAGACAGGAAGGAGCCTGCCAGTTAAGGCAGACCAAAATTCTGGAGGAAAAACTAGTTTAATTATTTAAACAAAATTTGAGCTCAGCCTATGAATATTCAATCTGAAAGCCAGATTGTCCTTTACACCAATACAGAATGCTTGGTGTACAAGCAACACAATTTTATTTTATTTTGCTAAGAATTGTTTCTTTTCTTTCTCTCTTTCTTTCTTTTTTTTTTTTTTTTTTTTTGCTTCTGTGAGAGTTTGTAGCACTCACAGGCAGATGTGACTCACCATGGCCTACACAGCTAAGCTCATGTTTAGGAGACATTGCTGGAAAATCATACCCATAGGAAACAAGAAATCAAGTTGTCAAAAAAAATCAACAGTGACCTAACTATTCAGATAAATACAGTAAATTTCTGGCAGTTAGGCTACAGGAAAGGCTAGGTTGGCCCCTGGCATTCTGTGGGTAGGAACTTCCTCCTCTAGTGGGAGAAACTTCTCTAGAGGAAGAAGGGCAATTTATATACATAATAAGGCCAATCTGCCCCACATCTTAGTCACTGCCTGCCTACTTGAGACATCCTGGGAAATCCCAGTTACATGGAAGCCAATAAAAGTTAAAATCACATTTCTCCCCGTGCATCCCTATTCTGTGTGGTTAACATATAGTCACTTCTGCTGGAATCTGAAGAGAACTTGTTGCTAACAGAGACATATGCTTTCCAAAGTTGGAGTGTTCTCATTGTAAAAGGCACCACAAGAGATTTTCTTTTTCTCCTTTTCTTTCTGCTTTACAAGACTTGGAGAAAAACAACTTCCCTGTCTTCCCAGGACATGGCTGGACTGAGTGCAGCTGGAGCTTACATGGAGCACACAGAGGTAAGAGCATGTGTCAGGTTAAAGTGGTCATACCCAGAGCTAAGAAACAATGGTAGAGGGTTCGAGAAGCAGAGAGCATCAGTAGCTGAGCTGCCTTCTTCAACCTGCTCAGAATTTGAACCAGTGTTAGCTGACATATAAAAGGTCACTGATGACCCTGTGTTGCCTATGAACACCCTGGGCTGGGCTGCTTCTAATAAACGACAGGACCGTATCTCCACAGATTCCTTTCCCTATGCGATTTTGTTCTTCTGTAGAAGAGGTTAGTTCACTGTAAAGTCTAAAAAAAAAAGGGCTGTAAAGATGTGACTACAAATGTTATTTAGCAGTAAAAGACTTTTAGTATTAATATATTCAACTGGAGCTATAATTTCTTCAGTTATTACAGATACATTAGCTATCTCAATGAATTAATTATTATGCTTTCTTAGTTTTATTATATTTGTATTCATTTACTTTGAATGTGTGCATACACATATGCTAAAGTGATTGTGGAGGCCAGGGGACTGACTACCTGCCAGAGTTAGGGCTTTTCTTCCACAGTGTGGGTCCCAGAGATCAAACTCAGTTATTTGACTCAGTGGCCTGTGAATTACCCACTCTGCTAACTTGCTCGATTATCTCTAATTCTTCTTAAAGAGTTATCCAAGACATAATGAGAAACTAAATGGAATTCATTTATTCATTTAGATATTTAATTTCCTGTATCACAACTTGCATGTCTCAGCAGTTGACTCGAATGTTTTAGTAGAAGAAGAAGTACCCAGACATTTTCAACACAGACTTCATTTCACAGAAAAGGTGAATAAGGAATTGTTTAGAAGTATTATTTGCTTTATAAGTAGGCCCTTTCCAGAACACAATGACTGGCACAATACAATGAAATACAATGACAATTTATCTTTGTATTTACTATGATATCAGATGACTTTGCTAGTTGAGGAAAAAACTGAAAAGAAAATCAAACACACACAAAAACTTACTCCAAATACGAACACCTTTGTGTTTGTTTGACTCTGCTTGGTTTTAATATGTAACTGAGGCATGAAAACCATGGTACAAGGCCGAGTAGTCTATCTAGAAATGCCTGGTGATAGATTTCTTTCATAAACCCTTTCTAGCCCTCTGTTCTATCTTCTCTTTTCATGTCTTCAATTATAACTACTATTTCAGAATCTCGAACATTAGTACTCCATGGGATGGTTACAAGTAGACTTTCTTAAAGATTTAGTATAGAAACCTTATCAAAATAAAAGTCAAGATTCAACGTGTCTTCCTTTTTTTTTTCTTTTTGTATAGAGAACATTGCTGGGTGGTTGGAGGGTGCATGGAACACCAGATCCCAGACCGTGCAAGTGTTTGCTACTCACAATTTTTGTATCACAAATAGGAAGATTTTTGAGGACCTAAAGATCGTATTTCTAAGCATGATGTTGGATGTTAGGATACTTATCATTAGGGGGAAATTGTGAATCTATAGGACTGGTTTAGTGCTCAGGCTGCTTTGCTCTTCACAGGCTCCCCTGTGATGTTATCATGCTATTGGGGAGAATCACTAGTTTAGAATCAAACTCAGGACATCTCTTCCTTGCTCAGCTCAGAGCATGCTGGGTAGGGTCAGCTTATAGCATTTTTTAGACTTTGTGTTTACTCAGTTCTAATCCAGTATGGGCCCAGTTTCTTAGAATCATCCCCCAAAAGAGAAACTCCAATAATAATGCCAAGCATTGCTACCACTTAGGTTTTGATGTCACATTGCTGGTTTAGCCAAATGGCCTCTTGAGGTAATCACCTTGTTTATTGACCAGCAGAAGACTGTCCTTAGAATGTGGTCTGATGAGAACACAACTCTAAATTAAGAGAAGTTTAAGAACAAAGGACAGCATCTATTCTCTGTAAATATGTTATCAATCCCTGAAACATTGAGATATGAATAAGTTAGAAAAATCATTTTATTAATCATTTCCAATGAAAAGAAGTCTTTGAAATTCCAAGCTGATTGCCAGTCTTTTCTCCAACCACTTTGATGAAGATGGATATGTCTGAACAATGTTTCTTGGTTGTTCATGAATGGAATTCAGGGTTGTGGTTCATGGTAATGATTGCTCCTGAACCTGAGCACAGAACTCAGGACTGCCCTGATCACCCAGTTCACTGAATTACTTAATGACCTAGATAGGATACATATAGACTATTGAATTACAGCAGGGAAGCGTTCCTTTCTGTAAGCTTTCCTGGAGGTGGTCCATTTTGCTAAATGGCAGGTAGCTTTTAGAACTTTAGCTCTTCTTTGAATGATTATCTCAATCCTGGGTGGAAAGTAACTGAAGACAGGGTTTTTAGTCCTCATTATGACAATAACTTATTTTTAGTCTAAACGTGTGTTCCAATGGCCCACCTAAAAAGCTAGCTAAATTAGATAGGGTCAGATAATCTCTACCTACTTCTATAACATAATTGTGTAATAGCCATACTGGCAGTTAATTTGTTCATAATTTGTAATCAATTTGATGCATTTTAGCTGTATATGTTTGTCTTGTTTACATAAAATTTATTAGTGACTTGTTTCAGTGATGAATTAAAATAAGTGAACAGTATATTAGGCTGGTCCATCAGCTTGTCCCTGTGATGATGGTTTTGTCTATTAAGTGCTAGGAATCAAACTCAGGGCCTTGTACATGATAAGCAAATTATAGAAAATATTTTTGCAAAATACAAGATTAGGCTAGATCAATGAGGTTTTTGAAGATCAGAATGTCCTCTCTTTATTCTATTCACTGCTTAATCTCAACCTTTTTTTTTATTAATATTAAAGTGTGCTCCACCAAGAAGAAAGGACTTGACAAATTCCCTTGAACAAAAGATAAAGCACTTGGAAAAACAGAGACAAGAGGTAATGTAGAAATATTAGATAAAGTCACGTAGCCATGTATTAAGACTGAGACTAAAACAAGATATTCTTACTGTCTTATTTCTGTCATTAAATCACAGTATTTATCTCTAGAATACTGGATTACACTATTTTAAAATAAAAAGGTTTTAGAATTCATGTTTGTGCTATGACAACTGGAAAAGTGTTGGTGTTATGAATGTGGTAGTTATAATCCAGCTTTTGCATCTATTGATATTTTCACCATGTGCATCATGGGAGTTTATTGCCAATGACTTTCTAAACGGGCACATGAAGAAATTTGATTTGTTAAAAGCTTATGCACAGTAGATTTGTTTGGTGACTTCCTGAGCTGACTACCTTAGTGAATGTGAGTTATAAATACCCGTCAGGGGCTGGAGAGAGGGTTCAGTAGTTAACATACTTGTTGCTGCTGTACAGGGCTCAGGTTCGGTTCTCAGCACCCATATGATGGTTCTTAACCCTCTGTAACTCCAATTCTAAGGAATCTTATGACTTCTTCTGACATCTGATGGTACCAGCCATGTGTGTGGTCCACGTACATACATGTATGCTACATACCCAAACAGATAAAATAAAAATTAAATGTTAATCTTAAAAAGAAGAAAAGTACATAAAGTACAATGCATTAAAAAATGTGATTTCTAAAACACTGCTGGGAATTAACAAATGTTGTTAGTTGTACTGTTGGCATGTTCCTCATTTAATGGGTCTGAGAACTCTTCTTGACAGAGGAGTTAAAAAGCAAAGCAGATGCATCCCACATGAGTTCTGTGGTTTGTTGGCTGACTCATTCTGTGCATTTCAGCTTCCTTGTTTTCTTCTTCAGAACCTTCTCCTACCCTTTGATGCTGGGAAGTTTTGTGTCCTTCTGGAAAATCACTAACCTATTGCAGAATGTCACCAGGGCATAGACCTGCATGGCAATGACCCAAGTATCTTCATAGTCTATTCTACAGCTGCATATTAAGTAAATATGAGAGTTTTCAGGACAAGAGTTTTCTATTAACTGCCACTCTGGATTAGGTTTTTTTTTTTTATTTTGATTGTATTTAGGTGGAAGTTTTGGATTTTTATTTAGTTTATTTATTTATTTATTTATTTATTTATTTATGGACATTGTGAGTAACTTTTTGATATCTGCGTCATGCTGCTAACTGCAGAGATTTTTTTTTCAACACAGAACTGTGAATTTTTCTTACCAGAAAATGAAACAGACCAAGATGTTTTTTCTTCTAGTTATCAAAGAGTTTTAAATGCATTTCTAAATATTGTCTTATAACAAAAATAATTAATCCCAAAAATCTAAACTTTCTGAATGATTCCAAAAGGAATCAAAAATATGTCTGCATTCTAAAGTATGTCACTGCAAGCAAATGATAACAATTAACACAGTCTGTACTTCAAGATAAACTCTTCGAAAAGCTGTAACAAGAATTCATTCTGGTAGAGATAGTAAACAAACAAGAAAAATATGTAAAGAGAGCTTTCAACTAATAATAATTCTTACAGAATATAAATACAAAGTTTCACTAGATTCTGGCTGAATTAATCAAAGATGAAAACAAAAATAAGTAGGGAAGGTAGAAGTTTCTAATAAACATCTCAGCTGATTTGTTAAGACATGGCTTCTTTAGACCTAATGTGTTTTGTTGTTGTTGTTTTGTTTTGTTTTTATTCATGAACTAGATATTGTGATATGAGAATGTGTCCATCTAAATTCCCAGCAGGGGTACTAAGGGGGGCACAGCCCAGCACTGCTACCTACAATTTGAGGTATTCCCTTGGCTTATGGGGACCACCACTCAGAGGAAGCCAAATACTTGACTTCACCACAGAAAAGAATTTCAGGATTAGCCAGGATGAAGTTGAGTTGGAATTTATGACAAAAGAAGTTGAACATAGACTTCAACAATGAGAAGTTTTCAGGGAAAGAATAAGGTATATTCTTATTGTACAGAATGTGGATGTAGACTCCTCATAAGAGAGCTGTGCTCACTCTAATGGTAGCTATGTAAACTATTTTGGTGACTCAAATTGCAACTCACAGAGCTGCATAGACACATTTTTTCCTTTACTTGATTTGATAAGCCAGGTTATAGGATGGCTCTTGAGGTGTCTAGGGTAGGACTGTACACTTTAAAAATAAACAGTGCTTCATAAAGTTTGCAAGAAAGATGTTAAGGCACACCTTGTTTTCCACTGTAAATGGAGTTTCGGATGAGACTCCTAGACAATTATAAGTTTGCAACTAGGAAAGAGAAAAACCATTCACATTCAGGCCTTGAGCATGACCGTTTTAACAATCTTACTTGAAACCTCTCTAAAAGGAAAATTTTCTTTTTACTGTCTTACAGTAGATGTTGGAGTTCTTAGCTTAGCTCTTGAGAGGCTCCCACCAGACTCTGGTGTGAGTCTGCTTTTCTACCCAAGGCCTCACAATCCTCTTTTTAGCCTGATATGGAAACCATCCCAGTCCAATCAGAGCTTCCTGGGAGAGCTGCTTTTATCTATGGCTTCGAAAATCTGAATAAGTTCAAATAGTGATCTCATATTTTCAAAACTTCCAAGTAGATTTAAATCTTTTGTTGAATCACCAATTTTTAATAATTTCAGCTCCTGGATGTCAATCAACAGTGGGACCAACAATTCCGAAATATGAAAGAGTTATATGAAAGAAAAGTAAGAAACTCTCTCCTTGGGAATTTCTTTAATCTTGATAAAGCCAGAAGACAATTTTGTGGATCTCTAACTACTGGTAAACGAGGGACAGGATTCTACCATCATGATTGGTTTCTTTGTCCTAAGGATACAGTGTCAGTCAGTTGCTGGAAAGGTAGCACAGGTTCTGTCCCAAGAGTTCTCCTGAGTGCTCCCAGCTCTGAGTCATTACTTCTAAGTTAAGATTGAGGTCTGATCAGTGAGAAATCCATGAGAAAACCCAGCTACCTTCCGTACATAGAGAAACAGCGACAAGTGGTGAGAGACAGAGTGGAAGGGAACTACCCCTTCTGCTTTCTCTAAAGCATATGCAGTGGAAAAGCTTTTTAGCCAGAAAGGAACTTTTTGGGGAATTTCTTTTTTGATAAGTTAAAGTCGTTATTATTTGAAAGTACTTCATTTTCAAAAAGACAGAAGAAAGTAAATTCCCCTAAATAATTCAGAACGAAGAAAACTGACCACAGTAATACAACAGCCCTTGCTTTTTCTTCCCCATTTGATACTCAGAAGAGTTAAATTTAGAAAACAGGAAGATAGTATGCCACTACAGTTGTCTGGCCACCTAGTTTTATCCATCCTGGAGCTGTCTGTGGCTCCAGATTGTAACAACAGTGTTCCCAGAAAGAACTTCTCAGAGTGGCCAGTGAACCCAGAGGTCAGAACAAGTACAAATCTCAAACTGGAGGAAGAACCACGTCTAAGGTTCTCTCTCTGAGATTTAATTTCGCAGATCCCAAGCCTGGATGGTTCTGCCTGCCTCCTGACCACATGCGGCTTTTTCTTGCCTTACGTCCTAGAGTCCGGGCACATCTGGAGAGCTTGGAGCCCAGCTTTCTAGACTCTAGCTCCTCCAAGTAGGAAGTAGAAGTGGTTTGAAGAAAGGAGAAATGAGCAGGACACCATTTGGGAATAAATTCTGTGTTTTCTCTGTAGAGCAAATCCCCTTTAAAACGCAAATGTGATGATATTATGTAGGGAAGAGCTCTTCCTTGGGGGGTCCTCTGTTAGTGTGGGGTGAGGCGCTTTTGATCCCAAGTGCCCTGGGCTGGACACCTTGTGTGATTGTCTGCAATTGTCTCTGATGATCCCCCTAAGGTCCTGGAACTGAAAACTAAACTGGCGGCCACAGAAAATACTCACAACCTAGAGAAAGAACAGAAGCAAAGTGTGACAGAGGGCGACAGGCAGCTCGAGGTGGGTGGCCTCTGGTTGAGCAAAGTCCAGTTAAGAAAACCGGCTCCCCCCCCAAAAAAAAAAAAGAAAAGAAAACCGGCTCCCTTAGGAGCCACAGGCAGGCACAGAGCCCCAGAGTGGAGAAGGGAGGAGTTAAAGGGAGGGAGGGAGTCGTGCCTCTAGTGACCAGGAAATAACAAAGTGTCTGATTGGATGAGAACGTTGCCGGGTTTTGCAGCCTTTTCTGTGACTCTTTTTATTGCTAATGACAAAGTTTCACTAAATCCGGCAGTCTTAACTCTCTTGCCCAGAATTGTTTACTGACCCCGGTCTGGCCTTGAAACTGCTATCTGCTCTCCTGGCTAAGGGTCCCAAGTGCTGGGGTTATAAAGTACTGACCACACCTGGGTACACCTGGGTAAGCAGACTACTTTAAGAACCACTTCATATTCAGTCTCTCATTCACAATCCTGAGTACAGCCTTGAGCAGGTCAAGAACATGGGCACCTGAACCCAGGCTTCTGCCTGCAATGAGAGGGGTTTCTCCCTATGCAAGCTTTGTCTTCATTCGTTGGACTTTATGATAAGGTATATGAAAGGAGAATGTTAAACCCCAATGATCTTTCTCTGAGGCTATAGTAAGAATAAAAACAATTATACGTATTTGCAAGGAAAGCTTTTCACTACCATACACTTAAGTGCAGAAGCCCAACAATACTGTTAGCAGAACTTCTAGAGTGAAGTCTGTGTCCTGACACATAAGGCTCAGACACTATTCTCAACAGGGAAATTAAAGTGACAAATCATTGTGAAAACCTGAGAAAGGAAATTAGTCACTGTCTGTACCCACATTGGGAAGAACAAGGAGAAAGAGATTCGGTGACCTTCAAGTTCACATTCTGGGTTCTGACATGACGATCAGTTTTAAACAGATGTCAAGAGGTGTTCACCACTAAGCAGTCCTGGTTAAGTTGTGGTTTTTGCTGGATACTCACTGAATAATCATTGCCCTTCTTCAGTCTTCTGTGGGAATCTGACAAGTTCCCTCTCTTTCTCTCTCTCTCTCTCTCTCTCTCTCTCTCTCTCTCTTTCTCTCTTACACACACACACACACACACACACACACACACACACACACCCCTATCTGTGAAATCTCTTTTGCCTGCACCAGGGTTCTTTCCCAGCATGAGAATCCTTGGGAACCTTATCTTAGTAGTCTGACACTCAGAGAACATGTATGTCTCTCTGAGTATCTTCACTACTACCAGGAACAGTATTCACCATACCATAGCCCAGGTTTGCCCACCTTGCTCAGGTTACTGTCAGGGTGAACCAGGAAACAAGGTTGTGACTAATCCTTTTCTGTCACGCAGCACACACTCACTTCCTTCTCCAGCTACACCCTAGCCAGGAATTTCAGTATTTTTTCTGTATGTACTTGGGAACTTTTTCTAGATATAATACAATACTATTCTCTTAACCTGTGTTAAATAGAAAATGATTAACTCATCTAAGTCCATAGGCTCAGCCCCTTGAAGTGCTAATGAGATGTTTTCCCTTTTAAAGGAAATAAGTTGCTTGAGATTGATTTCTTAAATATAATAACTAGATTGGAAAGTGACTGAAATAACATTTTAACCACTATGTTAGCTACTTCTCATCTTGAGTTATCTATATTCTGCAATATTTATTTTTCTAGACTGAATTCTCATTAAGGATCCAATTTACTCCACAAAGCATGCTATCTATTGTATAAACCGAAGAACTGAGAGACAGGAGTCAGGATCCTCAGTTACATAAAACAGAGAACTTCCTGGAGATTGTCTGAGGCACCGACAGCCATTCAGAGGCTGGAGTTTTGCCTTTTAACTGCAGTTATGACAATGCTATACTCTGAATATTTATCTGCAGTGAAGTTTCTTATTTGTCTAAAAGTTATTGTCCTTGTTTCTGGCATAGAATAGTACAAGATTAGCCTTGAGCTACTTAGTATCAGTTTATTGCAGTGATTTTTCCCCCAGGTTTTAGGCCCTTTAAATGCTTTTAACCAATTCTTTAGGAATAGGAAGTAGACTACGCACCACACCCACTGATTTGACTATTGCATATGAGGATTAAGGTCTGCAAGTTTTACCCCTAGGATCACCACAATAGCATTAAGTTTTGATGCATTCAGTAACCCTGTCCCCTACGCAAAGAAGATTGCTCAGAAACAATGTTAGAGAAAACGTTGCCAGTCCGGTTTGATAACTAGTCCGGGGGATAACTATCTGCCAGAAGCAGCCAGTCTCTGAGGATTTCTGTCCTATTATTCCTTTTGGTAATTTTTGACTTGGATCTTGTTTTCTTGCCCTTTTCTTCAGAAGGAAAAGGACATCTTAAGGAAAGAATTACAAGCACTGAAGAAGGAGAATAAGCTGTTGAAGGAAAACAATGCTCTGGCCAATAGGAAGAAAGAATATTATGCATGTGAAATTAAACGCCTCAATAAGGTACCGGCGCAGGTGAAGCAAGGAGGGTCAAAACAAAAGCCTCAGCAGGAGTCTTTCTGAGTCACAGCAGAAGCAGGGCATCAGTGAGGTTCCTCTCTCCTCTGCTCAGGATCCTCTCTCCTGTTTACACAGAACACCTAGCCACAGCATGTAGCCATATTTGGCTAGGATGCTTTTGGGAATTTTTTGTCCCTGCAAAGGACCATGAAAAGTATAAATAAAGAGAAATAATAGTCATCAGTAAGAGCTTTTAAAAAAAAAGAACCACATAACTGCACGGGGTGTTTGTGAACAATAACGTATATCTTGGTCAACCACAAAAGCTTCCTGAGGAAGCAAGCTGTTCTTTAATGTGATAGCTCCGGAGCTGGCTATGATGCATGCATGCATGATGTATGGAAGCACGCTCAGGGCCAAATTCAAAGCTGAGATATCTGCTGTCTGGGGAGCAAGCCTGAATCCACTGTGAATAGGAACCAGCCACAGAAAGAGGCAGGGCTTTGGGGATCCACAAGTGGCTCAATAGCTAAGCTCGGAGGAAAAAGTGAGTTGTTATAAGGGGATGACAATGAGTGTGTAAATGTGGACATATGTTTGTATATGTCTGTGTATGGATATATGTGTATCTATGGATATATGAGGGCATGTATGAATGAATATATGTGTATGTTTTATATATATATATATATATATATATATGATATATGCATGCATGTGTGTATATATATGTGTGTATATGTGTACTAGTATGTATAAATATGTATGTCTGTGTATATATATGTGTGAGGTATGTATGTATATATGTATGTATATATATGTGTGTGTATGTGTGTATGTATATAAGTGTGTGCATATATGAATGTATATGTACGTGTATATGAATATATGTATGTATATGTTTGTGTATATAGATGTATGTATGTATATGTGTATGTATGTGTTTTGTTTCATGAACTAATGTGATATTCTGGGGAATGAGAACACTAATTTAGCACAAAAACATAAATCCTGTACTGTGGTTTTTCCAAGAGCTAAGCCAAGTGTAAACACAGGCATGTTGAAGAATGTGGATGAATTGAGATATGCATCACTCAATTAGTTATTTCATGACCAAAGTAACAGAAATGGTCTACAGCTAAAGAAAGTAGCAGGGCTGATCTTTAAAATGTGTGTAGTCCTGTATGCCAGCTCATGCTCAGAGACCCTGTTTAAAGACTCCAGTGAGCTGTGTGCTGATGTCTTTGACAAGATGTTTACTAGCCAGACTTGCCATTAGGTCTGCTTGCAGCACAAGTCATTCTTCAAGTGAAAACGGAAAGGTAAAGAAAGACTTCATGAATTGTATTTCATCTTTCAGAGAGATAGAAAATGTTCAGGGAAAATATATGTTCTTTCTCTTTTATTCTCTACTGGAAAAATTACTTCCCATGAATCAGAGGAGATAGGATACCTATGATCACATTTGTGCTCTGGGTCGTTTTGCCATATGAAGGCAATAAACAAACAAAAACCAAACTAAACCCAAAACCCAAACAACAAAAACCTATAAATAGCCAAGACCTGTATTTTGGTTCCTTTCCATGTTTACATGGTGTTTTTCCACAATTGGTGATTGTGGTTGCTAGAACCTATTTAAATTCAGAGAAATTGGCAGCTGCTTTGCACAACTATAATCTCAACACTTGGGTGGCAGAGGTAGGAGGATCTTCTGCAGCTTCAGGCCAGCCTAGTCTCTATAGCAAGCTCCAGGCCAAGCAGGTGTGTCTCTAAAGAAAAAAGTAAAAGTAGGTTTGCAGTTTGGTACATAGAAACACAAAATCTCATCAAGAAAAAAATAGTCCTAACAAAATTCATGACTTTACACAAATATATTTTCAACAATTATTTTTCTCTCACCTCAATTAAAATGATATGCCCTCACCCTAGATATATCTACTTTAATTTTTTTTCCTGGCATTTCTGAATGTCACCAAGTATATAATGATGTCTAGCACTTACCAGCCCTTATTTACTGACCCACTGTTGATTGTGAGCTCCTTGAGGTAGGTGTGGGCATGGTAGAAGCTCCGGTTACCACAACGTGGTACACAAATAGAGTGTGTGGCCACTGTGCATATAAGGGCTTATAAATATGCCTTGTTTCTCTTTAAATAGAAGAAAAATGAAGTCTTAGGTTAAAAACATATTATATGTTAGTATTTGTTCACATCACAAAGCAGCTATAAAATAGTTTTACTGTGTATCTTCATGGAGGAAACGCTTGATAAAAGCAGGTCAGCATGCAGCCTTAATCTTTTCTACTTTGGTCACTGATGTTTCTGGAGTGTCTATAACAAGGCCTTTGTTATACAAAGTTTTTAAATGTTCATTGAATACTGAAAGGATGAATGAATGATTTAATCAATCAGTTTAATTAGAAAGTCTACAACATATGTAATAACCAGTTTTTGATCTGAGCATCATCATTTAAAACATTAACTTAACCCATAATTTATTGCTTCTGATTCATGATAAGGAATACAAAATTATATAAAACCCCCAAAATGCTTAAAACTCCAAAAGATTTCAGCCCACTCTGCTCAACTGATACTGTCACTTACAAGCCTAGATATAAAGTGATAATGAGAAGCACATAATTCATATTAGTAGTAGCAGACTTAAGTTTATTTGTTTATGTTTATTTCTATGTATGTGCCTTTTTTGTGTACCATGTGTGTGCACTCCCCTCAGATTCCAGAGGAGGGCACTAGATTTCCTTGAGCTGAAGTTACAGGAGGTTGGGAATAGCCTGATGTGAGTTCTAAGAACTAAACTCCAAAGCTCTTAAGTGTTCAAAGATGTGGATTTTTATGATGAATACTATTCTTTTCCTTTTCTTAACTATTGCAATAAATATGGAGATATTTTGA
The DNA here is from genome assembly GCF_004785775.1 of Grammomys surdaster. Taxonomy (NCBI): domain Eukaryota; kingdom Metazoa; phylum Chordata; class Mammalia; order Rodentia; family Muridae; genus Grammomys; species Grammomys surdaster. The sequence continues at coordinate 1,760,742 of NW_021605171.1, read as the reverse complement.
GTATACCTCAGAACATGAATTTGGGAGCACCCTTTAGTTGCCTGCAAACCCAGTCACTCAGTAGAGACACAAGGGTTAAAAATAACAACAGGAACAGACAGTAACACAAGTCATTAATATGAGCTTTACAAATGTATGCTTGTACTTAATTCAGTTCATTTGCTTTGAATAAAATATCCAAGAATTTTGCCAATATCAAGTTCTTACAGAACTGATAGATAATTAAAGGGAGTGAGAATTGAGCCTAACAGCCAGAGTCATCCAGAGCAAAATTGACTTGTCTGTCCCTTATCATTTTGGGAATGGATGGATTATTTAATGTACCAGAACTGATAGTGAAAGGACTAATCTAGGACAGGTTCAAGGAAGTTGGAAAGTACCAAGATGAAACAAATGTTGATTCAACTCACATTTCATTCATGACTCATTTTTAAATTTTCAGAATAGCACTGAGTGGTAACTAGGCAATTAAAATAAGATGATCTCCAGAAGGAGTCTTGTCATGGGTCCTGGCCATTACACTGGCATGTCTGAGTGCTGTCATTCATTTGTGTCACCCTCTCAGGACTCTTGCTACTATTGTTCAAACAGTTTTAAATGTTCAACCTTGTGGTTAGTGCTGAGAAGTATGCAGCGTATACATGTTTCAAAAGAACTGAATGCTTTCACATACATAAGGATTCCCAAATCACCATAATAAATAGATAAAATAAATAAATACGTATATTAAACAATTTATTTAAATATTTGTTCTTTAATTTTAATTTTGTCCTAGAGGATGAAAAAATAAAAACAAAAAACAACAACACCAAAAACTATTTTCTTCTAAAGGCACTCTAGTCAGCCCAAGCATGGCAAATAGGGCCTTGCCGTTTTCCTCATTTCTTTTGTTTTGCTGAAAACCATTAGATTATATTCTTAAAGATAGCACCAAACTCTATTCCCTTATTTGGCCACTTACTCCTCCTGAGGTCCACTTATCAAAGTACAGAAGTCCAGCAATCAAATAGCCCCCGTGGCTCATCTAGTAAACATGCTTAACTAAAATCAAACACCTCATTCTAACATCGTATCATTTTTTCCTTTAGATACTTCCTATGGGCTATGTCTGTGATTTATTTCAACAGAGGCATTCCTTTGCCCCCACTGCCCCAACCCAGGACAAATATCTCTCACTGTTCTCTTTCCCTTCTCCCTCACTCTGTATCTCTTTTCTTTATCTCTTATTTCCTGCCTTTGTCTCTCTTCTCCTTTGTGCTGTGCACAAGGTCTTAGGGGCCCTGAGCCTATACTAATCCATTCAGTTTCTCCTGCAAGGTTTTGAAAATTAATATTTCCATTGAATTAGAAGGTGTGTATCGAGTCTAAAACCCACTAGTAGGAAATTCCCAGTCTGACAATATCTGTTCAAGACTATAAGCTGGCTTTCCTTTCTGTCTTTATGATGTCCTGGGTAGCAGTGTGGACAGCACACTACCACCAAGATCATCTGTTTGCCCCACTAAGTTTTGTAACCTGCTCTCCAAGGAAGTGAATTCATAGACCTCTGAGATGAACCTTTTCTGAGTCCCAAGGACTCACTTGACTAATTATTAAGCTGTCAATTATGGTGCTGAGGAAAACTCATGGAAGAGAGCATCTGTCACAATGTTGAAAATTATTTTTATTAAACTCATCATGAATTGTAACTCTCCAAACAAGTGGTAGCATAGTATATAATCTAAACATTAGTATAAAGCCCCACGGGCTAATGAGAAAGGATGAGAATACACTAGCAAATACAAGCTTCTCTTTGCCTCCTCATCCCTTGGAAAATTCAAAGCATGTATCATACCACACAGTCATAAGTAAATAGATGTTTTGATAAAGCATAAATATGGCTGACAGCTCATTGAATGGAGTGCTAGAAAAAGACAGAAGAGAAACTGCGGTGTGTGGTGCCTTGATTGTACAAATGGGCACTTGGAATTGATTTCCTTGGAGATATGGTGTGGCTATACAGCAGTGGATCCCCCATTAAACCTACTGATTCAGAACCTCTGGATAGACTGCCCAGGGAGTCTACTCTTTTAGGTGACACCAAAATTTGAATAGCATAGATAGTAAACACACTGGAGAAAATCCTCTCTTCTCTTCTCTTCTCTTCTCTTCTCTTCTCTTCTCTTCTCTTCTCTTCCCTTCCCTTCCCTTCCCTTCCCTTCCCTTCCCTTCCCTTCCCTTCCCTTCCCTTCCTTTCCCTTCCTTTCCCTTCCCTTCCCTTCGCTAGGAGACAGGAAAGTCAACATGAGTGATCTTCAAAATAATGGAGGTTGAGTACTATACACATCATTATGGGGAACACAGAGACTTAGAAAATATGCACACATGTGGAAAATGAAGAAGATAAAAGCTAGTCAACCATATGAAGAACATAAAAAATGCCTCCTCTTGTACTGGAGGAGATTTTAATAATTATGAAAAAATTACTAAGATGACTGTAAATCTCTTGTCAACAGAGTGCTTCATTTTTAATATAGGTTCTTCAAGATGCCTTGACAATTGGGAGCTCTTCATTTTCTGAGGACTCAGGGAAGTGTAAAGGCAGGTGCAGCCATGCAGAGATGAGAACAGAGGTGGAATGTCACAAGCAGCAGGTAAGAGGTCACAAGTGATGTGATCATGGGGTGAACACAGGGCTCAATGTGATACCTTTACCTCTTACTGAATTGTCTAACAGGTTCCAGTAAGTGTCGTTTTTGTAAAAATCCTTCTCACTGATATATTCACTGACAATCAGGCTAGCTCAGTTCCTTCCATCTGTTAGTAGATAACCAACAAGTTTGCTTTCAGACATCAGTTCCCTCCTTCCAACACCCCAGGCTCTCTAAAGCTCACCAAGTAGACTTTGTTACTACATCATAGTAAATAGACAATCTGCAAAATTAAATGGAAAAGTTTGATCTTCTTTCCCAGCAAGGACAAGTTTCCAGATAAATGGTTTAGTACAGGTTTAATGCAGACAGTGGCAAGTGTACACTGGTTTGTAATAGCAAAGAGACAATCAAAACCCACCTCTGCATTTTAATGGTTCTATTGCTAACATCCTTAATTTATATTTTAACCATTTTGTTTCTAACTTCACGACTATAATGATCATACCATCAAGTGCCACATGAAAGAAATACTTACAGTGTGTGGAATTCAATGACTTCACTCAAGAGCTATTGCTAATTAACTCCACTTTAGAACTTGAAATAATGTCAACATTAAACTTCATTGGCCAGTGGCATACAATGGAAGATAGAACAAAGTAATAATAACAAAATTTTAAAGCAGGTATAGACATGTTTTAGAAATTATCTATGCTATTTTACTTCTGAGCTGCTTGTGTGTGCCTACAAATAAAAACAATCTAGCTGGCTCTCCAAACAAACAAAGATAAAGCTATAATCTTAGGTATCTCTATATTCTATCATGATGGGATCTCACTAGGCATATGCATGGCATTTAGAAATATGTATGCCTTGGAAGGCATATTCATGAACAGAGGTTAAGAATACTTTAGTTTGGAAAAGCACATACAATACATTTTCTGGAAATGATTTAAATATTTAGGAGGAAAAATAACTTCTCAATCCTGCTTGGATGGACTGAATTCTTAGTTATAGGTTAGTACAAAGAACTTTTTCCAAGGATATATATGCACTATTTTTATTTTCTTATTTTTTTTAACTTCAGCCCTTTTGAATTCTGGTGATTGACACTTGGTTTTTAAGAGGTTATTCTGGGGATGAAATCATCCCCATACATTCTTATAAGGAGATAGAAACCACTAGAAATTCCTTTTCACTAAAGTATATTAAAGAATTACCCAACACTGGATCCCAGAGACTATTTATGAAATGAGAGTTCTTCTGATCTTTTTCTTATAATATTTATCTTGGTGGAATGAGAGTTTAACTACCTACTACTCAAATAGAGGCAAATTGTTTTGAAGCCGTTTTCTTTGAAGGGTTGGGCTGGAATGTTCTTGCCTTCCAAGCATGCATATTTCTAAATGCCTTGCACATGCCTAGTGAGAGCCCAGGTTTTGTTTAGTGGATTTCCAGATTTAATGGAACTGGTGAACTTTTAAGGAAGCCAATTTCATGAGGTAGAGTATATTAAATATAAGCAAGTTAAGTGTAATAGAATATATTAAAAATAGACTCAGGAAATTACTATGCTAAGTAAATACTGATGTTAATTAAGAAAAATGTAACTAACAACCCCTTTCTATTAATTTTGAAGTTAACAAACAATGTGAAGGGTTTCATTGTGCCATTTTCATAAGTACATTCACGTTTGCCACTCTTTTGCCTGTCTCACTATTCGTGTGTTCTTCTTCCTCTCAGATGTTTCCCTCCTCCTCTCAGTTGCTTCTTTCCTCCTCTCGGATACTTCCTTCTCTTGGAAGCTTCCCTCCTCTTAGATGCTTCTCTCCTCTCAGATACTTCCTCTTCTCAGATGCTTCCCTCTTCTCAGATGCTTCACTCATTTTATGTCTCATGTATTCATCTCATAGGAATTTTGACCTCCATCTTGTCTTCCTTAAGATTTCGTCCTCTCCTTTCATGACCCCCTTTTTATTTTTATATCACACATACACACACACACACACACACACACACACACACCTTAAATAGTATGATTTATAATTTAAAGGACAAGAACATTCTATTTGAGAGCTATATCAGATCTTTCAATAAGGAGGGAATTGGCATGAGACCTGTTTGACTGGTCATTTAGCTTCAAAATCTTCAGCCTTTCAGGAAATGTTAAAGAATTAATTATCTTTCTTTCCTTCTTAATTCACAGTAGATTATGAATGAAATTTTATTTTTTTGACTTTTTTTTCTAGGACTGACATGAAATTCCAAATTTTACATGTGAGTTATTTTGTGAGTTATTTCCAAGAAATTAGAAATTATTTTATGTAATAAAAATTTAAGTTAAAAGGGGTCAAAATATAATTAGGTAATTTTGTGAAAATCATTTATTCAATTTAATAAGTAATATAACAATAGGCAAAAAGTTCTAATTGTCCCTGGTGAACAAATTACCCTCTCATTTATTTCTTACATGTGAAGCTACTTTAATTCATTTTGTTTGAGCAGAAATTATTTTATTTCCTACCATATTTCATTCCTACTGCATTTAATTCAGTTGGTGATAACTTAGTGTTGAGGTTTGGCAGTGTACTTCCTGTTACAGAGCTCTGTAACATATATTCATCTGCTTGACATTATAAAGAAAGACCCACAAGTAACTTTTATTCAGATGACATCTGTAATTTTTTACTTATCAATTAAACAATCAACTGTCTACGCACAATGTAGATTAATTGTGTTTATAAGCTAAGAAACATCCTCAGATATAATGTCTTAAATCTATTAGAATTTTTTTCAAGCTATGACAGCCTAATGATTTTTTTAATATCTCACTCATTGTTGTAAAAGAGTAATAGGATTCATAAAAAGGTACAGGATGATTTGACGGTCCTTGTTAAGTGTACTGACAGAGACATTTGCCCATGCTTTATAGAAATGAATAACATGAACATTAGATGTCATCGGTATGACTAATAAATCAAGAGCCAGCTTCCTTTAAGTGTATCATGTGTGAAAGGACCACTGGTTGTTGACTTAGCAATATGAAATTGGGACTTAAATAGTGAGAAGACATAAAACAAAACATTGTGTCTCTAAACAATATAACTATCTTGTGTCCCAGTGTCCTCGTCTCTCGGGTTGAGATTGTGCTGGGCTGCAGAGAGGCATGGGAGGAGGCCTGACTGTACAGAAAGTGCACAGAGCACTGAGTGTCCTGAGTTAACACGTATCAGACTTCTGAAGCAGAGAGAGAGAGAGAGAGAGAGAGAGAGAGAGAGAGAGAGAGAGAGA